>NC_143014.1:321030571-321192066 GCF_055824585.1 Amblyomma mixtum
GCTTGCTATGGTGGAGGTGATGCTTGCTATGGTGGAGGTGATGCTTGCTATGGTGGAGGTGATGCTTGCTATGGTGGAGGTGATGCTTGCTATGGTGGAGGTGATGCTTGCTATGGTGGAGGTGATGCTTGCTATGGTGAAGGTGATGCTTGGTATGGTAAAGGTGATGCTTGGTATGGTGAAGGTGATGCTTGGTATGGTGAAGGTGATGCTTGCTATGGTGAAGGTGATGCTTGCTATGGTGAAGGTGATGCTTGGTATGCTGAAGGTGTTGCTTGGTATGGTGAAGGTGATGCTTGGTATGGTGAAGGTGATGCTTGGTATGGTGAAGGTGATGCTTGGTATGGTGAAGGTGATGCTTGGTATGGTGAAGGTGATGCTTGCTATGGTGAGGGTGATGCTTGCTATGGTGAAGGTGATGCTTGGTATGGTGGAGGTGATGCTTGCTATGGTGAAGGTGATGCTTGCTATGGTGAAGGTGATGCTTGCTATGGTGAAGGTGACGCTTGCTATGGTGAAGGTGATGCTTGCTGTGGTGGAGGTGATGCTTGCTGTGGTGGAGGTGATGCTTGCTATGGTGGAGGTGATGCTTGCTATGGTGGAGGTGATGCTTGCTATGGTGGAGGTGATGCTTGCTATGGTGAAGGTGATGCTTGGTATGGTGAAGGTGATGCTTGGTATGGTGAAGGTGATGCTTGGTATGGTGAAGGTGATGCTTGGTATGGTGAAGGTGATGCTTGTTATGGTGAAGGTGATGCTTGGTATGGTGAAGGTGATGCTTGGTATGGTGAAGGTGATGCTTGGTATGGTGAAGGTGATGCTTGGTATGGTGAAGGTGATGCTTGGTATGGTGAAGGTGATGCTTGCTATGGTGGAGGTGATGCTTGCTATGGTGGAGGTGATGCTTGCTATGGTGGAGGTGATGCTTGCTATGGTGGAGTTGATGCTTGCTATGGTGGAGGTGATGCTTGCTATGGTGGAGGTGATGCTTGCTATGGTGGAGGTGATGCTTGCTATGGTGGAGGTGATGCTTGCTATGGTGAAGGTGATGCTTGGTATGGTGAAGGTGATGCTTGGTATGGTGAAGGTGTTGCTTGGTATGGTGAAGGTGTTGCTTGGTATGGTGAAGGTGATGCTTGGTATGGTGAAGGTGATGCTTGCTATGGTGGAGGTGATGCTTGCTATGGTGGAGGTGATGCTTGCTATGGTGGAGGTGATGCTTGCTATGGTGAAGGTGATGCTTGCTATGGTGAAGGTGATGCTTGCTATGGTGAAGGTGATGCTTGCTATGGTGAAGGTGATGCTTGCTATGGTGAAGGTGATGCTTGGTATGGTGAAGGTGATGCTTGGTATGGTGAAGGTGATGCTTGGTATGGTGAAGGTGATGCTTGGTATGGTGAAGGTGATGCTTGGTATGGTGAAGGTGATGCTTGGTATGGTGAAGGTGATGCTTGGTATGGTGAAGGTGATGCTTGGTATGGTGAAGGTGATGCTTGGTATGGTGAAGGTGATGCTTGGTATGGTGAAGGTGATGCTTGGCATGGTGAAGGTGATGCTTGGTATGGTGAAGGTGATGCTTGGTATGGTGAAGGTGATGCTTGGTATGGTGAAGGTGATGCTTGGTATGGTGAAGGTGATGCTTGGTATGGTGAAGGTGATGCTTGGTATGGTGAAGGTGATGCTTGGTATGGTGAAGGTGATGCTTGGTATGGTGAAGGTGATGCTTGCTATGGTGGAGGTGATGCTTGCTATGGTGGAGGTGATGCTTGCTATGGTGGAGGTGATGCTTGCTATGGTGGAGGTGATGCTTGCTATGGTGGAGGTGATGCTTGCTATGGTGAAGGTGATGCTTGGTATAGTGAAGGTGATGCTTGGTATGGTGAAGGTGATGCTTGCTATGGTGAAGGTGATGCTTGGTATAGTGAAGGTGATGCTTGGTATAGTGAAGGTGATGCTTGGTATGGTGAAGGTGATGCTTGCTATGGTGGAGGTGATGCTTGCTATGGTGAAGGTGATGCTTGTTATGGTGAAGGTGATGCTTGTTATGGTGAAGGTGATGCTTGCTATGGTGAAGGTGATGCTTGCTATGGTGAAGGTGATGCTTGCTATGGTGGAGGTGATGCTTGCTATGGTGAAGGTGATGCTTGCTATGGTGAAGGTGATGCTTGCTATGGTGAAGGTGATGCTTGCTATGGTGAAGGTGATGCTTGCAATGGTGAAGGTGATGCTTGCTATGGTGGAGGTGATGCTTGCTATGGTGAAGGTGATGCTTGCTATGGTGGAGGTGATGCTTGCTATGGTGGAGGTGATGCTTGCTATGGTGGAAGTGATGCTTGCTATGGTGGAGGTGATGCTTGCTATGGTGGAGGTGATGCTTGCTATGGTGGAGGTGATGCTTGCTATGGTGGAGGTGATGCTTGCTATGGTGGAGGTGATGCTTGCTATGGTGGAGGTGATGCTTGCTATGGTGAAGGTGATGCTTGGTATGGTAAAGGTGATGCTTGGTATGGTGAAGGTGATGCTTGGTATGGTGAAGGTGATGCTTGCTATGGTGAAGGTGATGCTTGCTATGGTGAAGGTGATGCTTGGTATGGTGAAGGTGTTGCTTGGTATGGTGAAGGTGATGCTTGGTATGGTGAAGGTGATGCTTGGTATGGTGAAGGTGATGCTTGGTATGGTGAAGGTGATGCTTGGTATGGTGAAGGTGATGCTTGCTATGGTGAGGGTGATGCTTGCTATGGTGAAGGTGATGCTTGGTATGGTGGAGGTGATGCTTGCTATGGTGAAGGTGATGCTTGCTATGGTGAAGGTGATGCTTGCTATGGTGAAGGTGATGCTTGCTATGGTGGAGGTGATGCTTGCTGTGGTGGAGGTGATGCTTGCTATGGTGGAGGTGATGCTTGCTATGGTGGAGGTGATGCTTGCTATGGTGGAGGTGATGCTTGCTATGGTGGAGGTGATGCTTGCTATGGTGAAGGTGATGCTTGGTATGGTGAAGGTGATGCTTGGTATGGTGAAGGTGATGCTTGGTATGGTGAAGGTGATGCTTGGTATGGTGAAGGTGATGCTTGGTATGGTGAAGGTGATGCTTGTTATGGTGAAGGTGATGCTTGGTATGGTGAAGGTGATGCTTGGTATGGTGAAGGTGATGCTTGGTATGGTGAAGGTGATGCTTGGTATGGTGAAGGTGATGCTTGGTATGGTGAAGGTGATGCTTGCTATGGTGGAGGTGATGCTTGCTATGGTGGAGGTGATGCTTGCTATGGTGGAGGTGATGCTTGCTATGGTGGAGTTGATGCTTGCTATGGTGGAGGTGATGCTTGCTATGGTGGAGGTGATGCTTGCTATGGTGGAGGTGATGCTTGCTATGGTGAAGGTGATGCTTGGTATGGTGAAGGTGATGCTTGGTATGGTGAAGGTGTTGCTTGGTATGGTGAAGGTGTTGCTTGGTATGGTGAAGGTAATGCTTGGTATGGTGAAGGTGATGCTTGGTATGGTGAAGGTGATGCTTGGTATGGTGAAGGTGATGCTTGGTATGGTGAAGGTGATGCTTGGTATGGTGAAGGTGATGCTTGGTATGGTAAAGATGATGCTTGGTATGGTGAAGGTGATGCTTGGTATGGTGAAGGTGATGCTTGCTATGGTGAAGGTGATGCTTGGTATGGTGAAGGTGATGCTTGGTATGGTGAAGGTGATGCTTGGTATGGTGAAGGTGATGCTTGGTATGGTGAAGGTGATGCTTGGTATGGTGAAGGTGATGCTTGGTATGGTGAAGGTGATGCTTGGTATGGTGAAGGTGATGCTTGCTATGGTGGAGGTGATGCTTGCTATGGTGGAGGTGATGCTTGCTATGGTGAAGGTGATGCTTGCTATGGTGGAGGTGATGCTTGCTATGGTGGAGGTGATGCTTGCTATGGTGAAGGTGATGCTTGGTATAGTGAAGGTGATGCTTGGTATGGTGAAGGTGATGCTTGCTATGGTGAAGGTGATGCTTGGTATAGTGAAGGTGATGCTTGGTATAGTGAAGGTGATGCTTGGTATGGTGAAGGTGATGCTTGCTATGGTGGAGGTGATGCTTGCTATGGTGAAGGTGATGCTTGTTATGGTGAAGGTGATGCTTGTTATGGTGAAGGTGATGCTTGCTATGGTGAAGGTGATGCTTGCTATGGTGAAGGTGATGCTTGCTATGGTGGAGGTGATGCTTGCTATGGTGGAGGTGATGCTTGCTATGGTGAAGGTGATGCTTGCTATGGTGGAGGTGATGCTTGCTATGGTGGAGGTGATGCTTGCTATGGTGGAAGTGATGCTTGCTATGGTGGAGGTGATGCTTGCTATGGTGGAGGTGATGCTTGCTATGGTGGAGGTGATGCTTGCTATGGTGGAGGTGATGCTTGCTATGGTGGAGGTGATGCTTGCTATGGTGGAGGTGATGCTTGCTATGGTGAAGGTGATGCTTGGTATGGTAAAGGTGATGCTTGGTATGGTGAGGGTGATGCTTGGTATGGTGAAGGTGATGCTTGCTATGGTGAAGGTGATGCTTGCTATGGTGAAGGTGATGCTTGGTATGGTGAAGGTGTTGCTTGGTATGGTGAAGGTGATGCTTGGTATGGTGAAGGTGATGCTTGGTATGGTGAAGGTGATGCTTGGTATGGTGAAGGTGATGCTTGGTATGGTGAAGGTGATGCTTGCTATGGTGAGGGTGATGCTATGGTGAAGGTGATGCTTGGTATGGTGGAGGTGATGCTTGCTATGGTGAAGGTGATGCTTGCTATGGTGAAGGTGATGCTTGCTATGGTGAAGGTGATGCTTGCTATGGTGAAGGTGATGCTTGCTGTGGTGGAGGTGATGCTTGCTATGGTGGAGGTGATGCTTGCTATGGTGGAGGTGATGCTTGCTATGGTGGAGGTGATGCTTGCTATGGTGGAGGTGATGCTTGCTATGGTGAAGGTGATGCTTGGTATGGTGAAGGTGATGCTTGGTATGGTGAAGGTGATGCTTGGTATGGTGAAGGTGATGCTTGGTATGGTGAAGGTGATGCTTGTTATGGTGAAGGTGATGCTTGTTATGGTGAAGGTGATGCTTGGTATGGTGAAGGTGATGCTTGGTATGGTGAAGGTGATGCTTGGTATGGTGAAGGTGATGCTTGGTATGGTGAAGGTGATGCTTGGTATGGTGAAGGTGATGCTTGCTATGGTGGAGGTGATGCTTGCTATGGTGGAGGTGATGCTTGCTATGGTGGAGGTGATGCTTGCTATGGTGGAGTTGATGCTTGCTATGGTGGAGGTGATGCTTGCTATGGTGGAGGTGATGCTTGCTATGGTGGAGGTGATGCTTGCTATGGTGGAGGTGATGCTTGCTATGGTGAAGGTGATGCTTGGTATGGTGAAGGTGATGCTTGGTATGGTGAAGGTGTTGCTTGGTATGGTGAAGGTGTTGCTTGGTATGGTGAAGGTGATGCTTGGTATGGTGAAGGTGATGCTTGCTATGGTGGAGGTGATGCTTGCTATGGTGGAGGTGATGCTTGCTATGGTGGAGGTGATGCTTGCTATGGTGAAGGTGATGCTTGCTATGGTGAAGGTGATGCTTGCTATGGTGAAGGTGATGCTTGCTATGGTGAAGGTGATGCTTGCTATGGTGAAGGTGATGCTTGGTATGGTGAAGGTGATGCTTGGTATGGTGAAGGTGATGCTTGGTATGGTGAAGGTGATGCTTGGTATGGTGAAGGTGATGCTTGGTATGGTGAAGGTGATGCTTGGTATGGTGAAGGTGATGCTTGGTATGGTGAAGGTGATGCTTGGTATGGTGAAGGTGATGCTTGGTATGGTGAAGGTGATGCTTGGTATGGTGAAGGTGATGCTTGGCATGGTGAAGGTGATACTTGGTATGGTGAAGGTGATACTTGCTATGGAGGAAGTCGATGCTTGCTATGGCGAAAGTGATGGTTGCTATGGTGAAGGTGATGCTTGCTATGGTGAAGGTGATGCTTGCTATGGTGAAGGTGATGCTTGCTATGGTGAAGGTGATGCATGCTATGGTGAAGGTGATGCTTGCTATGGTGAACGTGATGCTTGCTATGGTGAAGGTGATGCTTGCTATGGTGAAGGTGATGCTTGCTATGGTGAAGGTGATGCTTGGTATGGTGAAGGTGATGCTTGGTATGGTGAAGGTGATGCTTGGTATGGTGAAGGTGATGCTTGGTATGGTGAAGGTGATGCTTGGTATGGTGAAGGTGATGCTTGGTATGGTGAAGGTGATGCTTGGTATGGTGAAGGTGATACTTGGTATGGTGAAGGTGATACTTGATATGGCGGAAGTCGATGCTTGCTATGGTGAAGGTGATGCTTGGTATGGTGAAGGTGATGCTTGGTATGGTGAAGGTGATGCTTGGTATGGTGAAGGTGATGCTTGGTATGGTGAAGGTGATGCTTGCTATGGTGAAGGTGATGCTTGCTATGGTGAAGGTGATGCTTGGTATGGTGAAGGTGATGCTTGGTATGGTGAAGGTGATGCTTGGTATGGTGAAGGTGATGCTTGGTATGGTGAAGGTGATGCTTGGTATGGTGAAGGTGATGCTTGGTATGGTGAAGGTGATGCTTGGTATGGTGAAGATGATGCTTGGTATGGTGAAGGTGATGCTTGGTATGGTGAGGTGATACTTGGTATGGTGAAGGTGATGCTTGGTATGGTGAAGGTGATACTTGGTATGGTGAAGGTGATACTTGGTATGGTGAAGGTGATACTTGCTATGGAGGAAGTCGATGCTTGCATTGGGAATTGATGCTTGCTATGGTGAAGGTGATGCTTGCTATGGTGAAGGTGATGCTTTCTATGGTGAAGGTGATGCTTGCTATGGTGAAGGTGATGCATGCTATGGTGAAGGTGATGCTTGCTATGGTGAACGTGATGCTTGCTATGGTGAAGGTGATGCTTGGTATGGTGAAGGTGATGCTTGGTATGGTGAAGGTGATGCTTGGTATGGTGAAGGTGATGCTTGGTATGGTGAAGGTGATGCTTGGTATGGTGAAGGTGATGCTTGGTATGGTGAAGGTGATGCTTGGTATGGTAAAGATGATGCTTGGTATGGTGAAGGTGATGCTTGGTATGGTGAAGGTGATGCTTGCTATGGTGAAGGTGATGCTTGGTATGGTGAAGGTGATGCTTGGTATGGTGAAGGTGATGCTTGGTATGGTGAAGGTGATGCTTGGTATGGTGAAGGTGATGCTTGGTATGGTGAAGGTGATGCTTGGTATGGTGAAGGTGATGCTTGCTATGGTGGAGGTGATGCTTGCTATGGTGGAGGTGATGCTTGCTATGGTGGAGGTGATGCTTGCTATGGTGGAGGTGATGCTTGCTATGGTGGAGGTGATGCTTGCTATGGTGAAGGTGATGCTTGGTATAGTGAAGGTGATGCTTGGTATGGTGAAGGTGATGCTTGCTATGGTGAAGGTGATGCTTGGTATAGTGAAGGTGATGCTTGGTATAGTGAAGGTGATGCTTGGTATGGTGAAGGCGATGCTTGCTATGGTGGAGGTGATGCTTGCTATGGTGAAGGTGATGCTTGTTATGGTGAAGGTGATGCTTGTTATGGTGAAGGTGATGCTTGCTATGGTGAAGGTGATGCTTGCTATGGTGAAGGTGATGCTTGCTATGGTGGAGGTGATGCTTGCTATGGTGAAGGTGATGCTTGCTATGGTGAAGGTGATGCTTGCTATGGTGAAGGTGATGCTTGCAATGGTGAAGGTGATGCTTGCTATGGTGGAGGTGATGCTTGCTATGGTGAAGGTGATGCTTGCTATGGTGGAGGTGATGCTTGCTATGGTGGAGGTGATGCTTGCTATGGTGGAAGTGATGCTTGCTATGGTGGAGGTGATGCTTGCTATGGTGGAGGTGATGCTTGCTATGGTGGAGGTGATGCTTGCTATGGTGGAGGTGATGCTTGCTATGGTGGAGGTGATGCTTGCTATGGTGGAGGTGATGCTTGCTATGGTGAAGGTGATGCTTGGTATGGTAAAGGTGATGCTTGGTATGGTGAAGGTGATGCTTGGTATGGTGAAGGTGATGCTTGCTATGGTGAAGGTGATGCTTGCTATGGTGAAGGTGATGCTTGGTATGGTGAAGGTGTTGCTTGGTATGGTGAAGGTGATGCTTGGTATGGTGAAGGTGATGCTTGGTATGGTGAAGGTGATGCTTGGTATGGTGAAGGTGATGCTTGGTATGGTGAAGGTGATGCTTGCTATGGTGAGGGTGATGCTTGCTATGGTGAAGGTGATGCTTGGTATGGTGGAGGTGATGCTTGCTATGGTGAAGGTGATGCTTGCTATGGTGAAGGTGATGCTTGCTATGGTGAAGGTGATGCTTGCTATGGTGAAGGTGATGCTTGTTATGGTGAAGGTGATGCTTGGTATGGTGAAGGTGATGCTTGGTATGGTGAAGGTGATGCTTGGTATGGTGAAGGTGATGCTTGGTATGGTGAAGGTGATGCTTGGTATGGTGAAGGTGATGCTTGGTATGGTGAAGGTGATGCTTGCTATGGTGGAGGTGATGCATGCTATGGTGGAGGTGATGCTTGCTATGGTGGAGGTGATGCTTGCTATGGTGGAGTTGATGCTTGCTATGGTGGAGGTGATGCTTGCTATGGTGGAGGTGATGCTTGCTATGGTGGAGGTGATGCTTGCTATGGTGGAGGTGATGCTTGCTATGGTGAAGGTGATGCTTGGTATGGTGAAGGTGATGCTTGGTATGGTGAAGGTGTTGCTTGGTATGGTGAAGGTGTTGCTTGGTATGGTGAAGGTGATGCTTGGTATGGTGAAGGTGATGCTTGCTATGGTGGAGGTGATGCTTGCTAGGGTGGAGGTGATGCTTGCTATGGTGGAGGTGATGCTTGCTATGGTGGAGGTGATGCTTGCTATGGTGAAGGTGATGCTTGCTATGGTGAAGGTGATGCTTGCTATGGTGAAGGTGATGCTTGCTATGGTGAAGGTGATGCTTGCTATGGTGAAGGTGATGCTTGGTATGGTGAAGGTGATGCTTGGTATGGTGAAGGTGATGCTTGGTATGGTGAAGGTGATGCTTGGTATGGTGAAGGTGATGCTTGGTATGGTGAAGGTGATGCTTGGTATGGTGAAGGTGATGCTTGGTATGGTGAAGGTGATGCTTGGTATGGTGAAGGTGATGCTTGGTATGGTGAAGGTGATGCTTGGTATGGTGAAGGTGATGATTGGCATGGTGAAGGTGATACTTGGTATGGTGAAGGTGATACTTGCTATGGAGGAAGTCGATGCTTGCTATGGCGAAAGTGATGGTTGCTATGGTGAAGGTGATGCTTGCTATGGTGAAGGTGATGCTTGCTATGGTGAAGGTGATGCTTGCTATGGTGAAGGTGATGCATGCTATGGTGAAGGTGATGCTTGCTATGGTGAACGTGATGCTTGCTATGGTGAAGGTGATGCTTGCTATGGTGAAGGTGATGCTTGCTATGGTGAAGGTGATGCTTGGTATGGTGAAGGTGATGCTTGGTATGGTGAAGGTGATGCTTGGTATGGTGAAGGTGATGCTTGGTATGGTGAAGGTGATGCTTGGTATGGTGAAGGTGATGCTTGGTATGGTGAAGGTGATGCTTGGTATGGTGAAGGTGATACTTGGTATGGTGAAGGTGATACTTGCTATGGCGGAAGTCGATGCTTGCTATGGTGAAGGTGATGCTTGGTATGGTGAAGGTGATGCTTGGTATGGTGAAGGTGATGCTTGGTATGGTGAAGGTGATGCTTGGTATGGTGAAGGTGATGCTTGCTATGGTGAAGGTGATGCTTGGTATGGTGAAGGTGATGCTTGGTATGGTGAAGGTGATGCTTGGTATGGTGAAGATGATGCTTGGTATGGTGAAGGTGATGCTTGGTATGGTGAGGTGATACTTGGTATGGTGAAGGTGATGCTTGGTATGGTGAAGGTGATACTTGGTATGGTGAAGGTGATACTTGGTATGGTGAAGGTGATACTTGCTATGGAGGAAGTCGATGCTTGCTATGGCGAAAGTGATGCTTGCTATGGTGAAGGTGATGCTTGCTATGGTGAAGGTGATGCTTGCTATGGTGAAGGTGATGCTTGGTATGGTGAAGGTGATGCTTGGTATGGTGAAGGTGATGCTTGCTATGGTGAGGGTGATGCTATGGTGAAGGTGATGCTTGGTATGGTGGAGGTGATGCTTGCTATGGTGAAGGTGATGCTTGCTATGGTGAAGGTGATGCTTGCTATGGTGAAGGTGATGCTTGCTATGGTGAAGGTGATGCTTGCTGTGGTGGAGGTGATGCTTGCTATGGTGGAGGTGATGCTTGCTATGGTGGAGGTGATGCTTGCTATGGTGGAGGTGATGCTTGCTATGGTGGAGGTGATGCTTGCTATGGTGAAGGTGATGCTTGGTATGGTGAAGGTGATGCTTGGTATGGTGAAGGTGATGCTTGGTATGGTGAAGGTGATGCTTGGTATGGTGAAGGTGATGCTTGTTATGGTGAAGGTGATGCTTGTTATGGTGAAGGTGATGCTTGGTATGGTGAAGGTGATGCTTGGTATGGTGAAGGTGATGCTTGGTATGGTGAAGGTGATGCTTGGTATGGTGAAGGTGATGCTTGGTATGGTGAAGGTGATGCTTGCTATGGTGGAGGTGATGCTTGCTATGGTGGAGGTGATGCTTGCTATGGTGGAGGTGATGCTTGCTATGGTGGAGTTGATGCTTGCTATGGTGGAGGTGATGCTTGCTATGGTGGAGGTGATGCTTGCTATGGTGGAGGTGATGCTTGCTATGGTGGAGGTGATGCTTGCTATGGTGAAGGTGATGCTTGGTATGGTGAAGGTGATGCTTGGTATGGTGAAGGTGTTGCTTGGTATGGTGAAGGTGTTGCTTGGTATGGTGAAGGTGATGCTTGGTATGGTGAAGGTGATGCTTGCTATGGTGGAGGTGATGCTTGCTATGGTGGAGGTGATGCTTGCTATGGTGGAGGTGATGCTTGCTATGGTGAAGGTGATGCTTGCTATGGTGAAGGTGATGCTTGCTATGGTGAAGGTGATGCTTGCTATGGTGAAGGTGATGCTTGCTATGGTGAAGGTGATGCTTGGTATGGTGAAGGTGATGCTTGGTATGGTGAAGGTGATGCTTGGTATGGTGAAGGTGATGCTTGGTATGGTGAAGGTGATGCTTGGTATGGTGAAGGTGATGCTTGTTATGGTGAAGGTGATGCTTGGTATGGTGAAGGTGATGCTTGGTATGGTGAAGGTGATGCTTGGTATGGTGAAGGTGATGCTTGGTATGGTGAAGGTGATGCTTGGCATGGTGAAGGTGATACTTGGTATGGTGAAGGTGATACTTGCTATGGAGGAAGTCGATGCTTGCTATGGCGAAAGTGATGGTTGCTATGGTGAAGGTGATGCTTGCTATGGTGAAGGTGATGCTTGCTATGGTGAAGGTGATGCTTGCTATGGTGAAGGTGATGCATGCTATGGTGAAGGTGATGCTTGCTATGGTGAACGTGATGCTTGCTATGGTGAAGGTGATGCTTGCTATGGTGAAGGTGATGCTTGCTATGGTGAAGGTGATGCTTGGTATGGTGAAGGTGATGCTTGGTATGGTGAAGGTGATGCTTGGTATGGTGAAGGTGATGCTTGGTATGGTGAAGGTGATGCTTGGTATGGTGAAGGTGATGCTTGGTATGGTGAAGGTGATGCTTGGTATGGTGAAGGTGATACTTGGTATGGTGAAGGTGATACTTGATATGGCGGAAGTCGATGCTTGCTATGGTGAAGGTGATGCTTGGTATGGTGAAGGTGATGCTTGGTATGGTGAAGGTGATGCTTGGTATGGTGAAGGTGATGCTTGGTATGGTGAAGGTGATGCTTGCTATGGTGAAGGTGATGCTTGCTATGGTGAAGGTGATGCTTGGTATGGTGAAGGTGATGCTTGGTATGGTGAAGGTGATGCTTGGTATGGTGAAGGTGATGCTTGGTATGGTGAAGGTGATGCTTGGTATGGTGAAGGTGATGCTTGGTATGGTGAAGGTGATGCTTGGTATGGTGAAGATGATGCTTGGTATGGTGAAGGTGATGCTTGGTATGGTGAGGTGATACTTGGTATGGTGAAGGTGATGCTTGGTATGGTGAAGGTGATACTTGGTATGGTGAAGGTGATACTTGGTATGGTGAAGGTGATACTTGCTATGGAGGAAGTCGATGCTTGCTATGGCGAAAGTGATGCTTGCTATGGTGAAGGTGATGCTTGCTATGGTGAAGGTGATGCTTTCTATGGTGAAGGTGATGCTTGCTATGGTGAAGGTGATGCATGCTATGGTGAAGGTGATGCTTGCTATGGTGAACGTGATGCTTGCTATGGTGAAGGTGATGCTTGGTATGGTGAAGGTGATGCTTGGTATGGTGAAGGTGATGCTTGGTATGGTGAAGGTGATGCTTGGTATGGTGAAGGTGATGCTTGGTATGGTGAAGGTGATGCTTGGTATGGTGAAGGTGATGCTTGGTATGGTAAAGATGATGCTTGGTATGGTGAAGGTGATGCTTGGTATGGTGAAGGTGATGCTTGCTATGGTGAAGGTGATGCTTGGTATGGTGAAGGTGATGCTTGGTATGGTGAAGGTGATGCTTGGTATGGTGAAGGTGATGCTTGGTATGGTGAAGGTGATGCTTGGTATGGTGAAGGTGATGCTTGGTATGGTGAAGGTGATGCTTGCTATGGTGGAGGTGATGCTTGCTATGGTGGAGGTGATGCTTGCTATGGTGGAGGTGATGCTTGCTATGGTGGAGGTGATGCTTGCTATGGTGGAGGTGATGCTTGCTATGGTGAAGGTGATGCTTGGTATAGTGAAGGTGATGCTTGGTATGGTGAAGGTGATGCTTGCTATGGTGAAGGTGATGCTTGGTATAGTGAAGGTGATGCTTGGTATAGTGAAGGTGATGCTTGGTATGGTGAAGGCGATGCTTGCTATGGTGGAGGTGATGCTTGCTATGGTGAAGGTGATGCTTGTTATGGTGAAGGTGATGCTTGTTATGGTGAAGGTGATGCTTGCTATGGTGAAGGTGATGCTTGCTATGGTGAAGGTGATGCTTGCTATGGTGGAGGTGATGCTTGCTATGGTGAAGGTGATGCTTGCTATGGTGAAGGTGATGCTTGCTATGGTGAAGGTGATGCTTGCAATGGTGAAGGTGATGCTTGCTATGGTGGAGGTGATGCTTGCTATGGTGAAGGTGATGCTTGCTATGGTGGAGGTGATGCTTGCTATGGTGGAGGTGATGCTTGCTATGGTGGAAGTGATGCTTGCTATGGTGGAGGTGATGCTTGCTATGGTGGAGGTGATGCTTGCTATGGTGGAGGTGATGCTTGCTATGGTGGAGGTGATGCTTGCTATGGTGGAGGTGATGCTTGCTATGGTGGAGGTGATGCTTGCTATGGTGAAGGTGATGCTTGGTATGGTAAAGGTGATGCTTGGTATGGTGAAGGTGATGCTTGGTATGGTGAAGGTGATGCTTGCTATGGTGAAGGTGATGCTTGCTATGGTGAAGGTGATGCTTGGTATGGTGAAGGTGTTGCTTGGTATGGTGAAGGTGATGCTTGGTATGGTGAAGGTGATGCTTGGTATGGTGAAGGTGATGCTTGGTATGGTGAAGGTGATGCTTGGTATGGTGAAGGTGATGCTTGCTATGGTGAGGGTGATGCTTGCTATGGTGAAGGTGATGCTTGGTATGGTGGAGGTGATGCTTGCTATGGTGAAGGTGATGCTTGCTATGGTGAAGGTGATGCTTGCTATGGTGAAGGTGATGCTTGCTATGGTGAAGGTGATGCTTGTTATGGTGAAGGTGATGCTTGGTATGGTGAAGGTGATGCTTGGTATGGTGAAGGTGATGCTTGGTATGGTGAAGGTGATGCTTGGTATGGTGAAGGTGATGCTTGGTATGGTGAAGGTGATGCTTGGTATGGTGAAGGTGATGCTTGCTATGGTGGAGGTGATGCATGCTATGGTGGAGGTGATGCTTGCTATGGTGGAGGTGATGCTTGCTATGGTGGAGTTGATGCTTGCTATGGTGGAGGTGATGCTTGCTATGGTGGAGGTGATGCTTGCTATGGTGGAGGTGATGCTTGCTATGGTGGAGGTGATGCTTGCTATGGTGAAGGTGATGCTTGGTATGGTGAAGGTGATGCTTGGTATGGTGAAGGTGTTGCTTGGTATGGTGAAGGTGTTGCTTGGTATGGTGAAGGTGATGCTTGGTATGGTGAAGGTGATGCTTGCTATGGTGGAGGTGATGCTTGCTAGGGTGGAGGTGATGCTTGCTATGGTGGAGGTGATGCTTGCTATGGTGGAGGTGATGCTTGCTATGGTGAAGGTGATGCTTGCTATGGTGAAGGTGATGCTTGCTATGGTGAAGGTGATGCTTGCTATGGTGAAGGTGATGCTTGCTATGGTGAAGGTGATGCTTGGTATGGTGAAGGTGATGCTTGGTATGGTGAAGGTGATGCTTGGTATGGTGAAGGTGATGCTTGGTATGGTGAAGGTGATGCTTGGTATGGTGAAGGTGATGCTTGGTATGGTGAAGGTGATGCTTGGTATGGTGAAGGTGATGCTTGGTATGGTGAAGGTGATGCTTGGTATGGTGAAGGTGATGCTTGGTATGGTGAAGGTGATGATTGGCATGGTGAAGGTGATACTTGGTATGGTGAAGGTGATACTTGCTATGGAGGAAGTCGATGCTTGCTATGGCGAAAGTGATGGTTGCTATGGTGAAGGTGATGCTTGCTATGGTGAAGGTGATGCTTGCTATGGTGAAGGTGATGCTTGCTATGGTGAAGGTGATGCATGCTATGGTGAAGGTGATGCTTGCTATGGTGAACGTGATGCTTGCTATGGTGAAGGTGATGCTTGCTATGGTGAAGGTGATGCTTGCTATGGTGAAGGTGATGCTTGGTATGGTGAAGGTGATGCTTGGTATGGTGAAGGTGATGCTTGGTATGGTGAAGGTGATGCTTGGTATGGTGAAGGTGATGCTTGGTATGGTGAAGGTGATGCTTGGTATGGTGAAGGTGATGCTTGGTATGGTGAAGGTGATACTTGGTATGGTGAAGGTGATACTTGCTATGGCGGAAGTCGATGCTTGCTATGGTGAAGGTGATGCTTGGTATGGTGAAGGTGATGCTTGGTATGGTGAAGGTGATGCTTGGTATGGTGAAGGTGATGCTTGGTATGGTGAAGGTGATGCTTGCTATGGTGAAGGTGATGCTTGGTATGGTGAAGGTGATGCTTGGTATGGTGAAGGTGATGCTTGGTATGGTGAAGATGATGCTTGGTATGGTGAAGGTGATGCTTGGTATGGTGAGGTGATACTTGGTATGGTGAAGGTGATGCTTGGTATGGTGAAGGTGATACTTGGTATGGTGAAGGTGATACTTGGTATGGTGAAGGTGATACTTGCTATGGAGGAAGTCGATGCTTGCTATGGCGAAAGTGATGCTTGCTATGGTGAAGGTGATGCTTGCTATGGTGAAGGTGATGCTTGCTATGGTGAAGGTGATGCTTGCTATGGTGAAGGTGATGCATGCTATGGTGAAGGTGATGCTTGCTATGGTGAACGTGATGCTTGCTATGGTGAAGGTGATGCTTGCTATGGTGAAGGTGATGCTTGCTATGGTGAAGGTGATGCTTGGTATGGTGAAGGTGATGCTTGGTATGGTGAAGGTGATGCTTGGTATGGTGAAGGTGATGCTTGGTATGGTGAAGGTGATGCTTGGTATGGTGAAGGTGATGCTTGGTATGGTGAAGGTGATGCTTGGTATGGTGAAGGTGATACTTGGTATGGTGAAGGTGATACTTGCTATGGCGGAAGTCGATGCTTGCTATGGTGAAGGTGATGCTTGGTATGGTGAAGGTGATGCTTGGTATGGTGAAGGTGATGCTTGGTATGGTGAAGGTGATGCTTGGTATGGTGAAGGTGATGCTTGCTATGGTGAAGGTGATGCTTGGTATGGTGAAGGTGATGCTTGGTATGGTGAAGGTGATGCTTGGTATGGTGAAGGTGATGCTTGGTATGGTGAAGGTGATGCTTGGTATGGTGAGGTGATACTTGGTATGGTGAAGGTGATACTTGGTATGGTGAAGGTGATACTTGGTATGGTGAAGGTGATACTTGGTATGGTGAAGGTGATACTTGGTATGGTGAAGGTGATGCTTGCTATGGTGAAGGTGATGCTTGCTATGGTCGAGGTGATGCTTGCTATGGTGGAGGTGATGCTTGCTATGGTGGAGGTGATGCTTGCTATGGTGGAGGTATGCTTGCTATGGTGGAGGTATGCTTGCTATGGTGAAGGTGATGCTTGCTATGGTGGAGGTGATGCTTGCTATGGTGGAGGTGATGCTTGCTATGGTGGAGGTGATGCTTGCTATGGTGGAGGTGATGCTTGCTATGGTGAAGGTGATGCTTGGTATGGTAAAGGTGATGCTTGGTATGGTGAAGGTGATGCTTGGTATGGTGAAGGTGATGCTTGCTATGGTGAAGGTGATGCTTGCTATGGTGAAGGTGATGCTTGGTATGGTGAAGGTGTTGCTTGGTATGGTGAAGGTGATGCTTGGTATGGTGAAGGTGATGCTTGGTATGGTGAAGGTGATGCTTGGTATGGTGAAGGTGATGCTTGGTATGGTGAAGGTGATGCTTGCTATGGTGAGGGTGATGCTTGCTATGGTGAAGGTGATGCTTGGTATGGTGGAGGTGATGCTTGCTATGGTGAAGGTGATGCTTGCTATGGTGAAGGTGATGCTTGCTATGGTGAAGGTGATGCTTGCTATGGTGAAGGTGATGCTTGCTGTGGTGGAGGTGATGCTTGCTATGGTGGAGGTGATGCTTGCTATGGTGGAGGTGATGCTTGCTATGGTGGAGGTGATGCTTGCTATGGTGGAGGTGATGCTTGCTATGGTGAAGGTGATGCTTGGTATGGTGAAGGTGATGCTTGGTATGGTGAAGGTGATGCTTGGTATGGTGAAGGTGATGCTTGTTATGGTGAAGGTGATGCTTGGTATGGTGAAGGTGATGCTTGGTATGGTGAAGGTGATGCTTGGTATGGTGAAGGTGATGCTTGGTATGGTGAAGGTGATGCTTGGTATGGTGAAGGTGATGCTTGGTATGGTGAAGGTGATGCTTGCTATGGTGGAGGTGATGCTTGCTATGGTGGAGGTGATGCTTGCTATGGTGGAGGTGATGCTTGCTATGGTGGAGTTGATGCTTGCTATGGTGGAGGTGATGCTTGCTATGGTGGAGGTGATGCTTGCTATGGTGGAGGTGATGCTTGCTATGGTGGAGGTGATGCTTGCTATGGTGAAGGTGATGCTTGGTATGGTGAAGGTGATGCTTGGTATGGTGAAGGTGTTGCTTGGTATGGTGAAGGTGTTGCTTGGTATGGTGAAGGTGATGCTTGGTATGGTGAAGGTGATGCTTGCTATGGTGGAGGTGATGCTTGCTAGGGTGGAGGTGATGCTTGCTATGGTGGAGGTGATGCTTGCTATGGTGGAGGTGATGCTTGCTATGGTGAAGGTGATGCTTGCTATGGTGAAGGTGATGCTTGCTATGGTGAAGGTGATGCTTGCTATGGTGAAGGTGATGCTTGCTATGGTGAAGGTGATGCTTGGTATGGTGAAGGTGATGCTTGGTATGGTGAAGGTGATGCTTGGTATGGTGAAGGTGATGCTTGGTATGGTGAAGGTGATGCTTGGTATGGTGAAGGTGATGCTTGGTATGGTGAAGGTGATGCTTGGTATGGTGAAGGTGATGCTTGGCATGGTGAAGGTGATACTTGGTATGGTGAAGGTGATACTTGCTATGGAGGAAGTCGATGCTTGCTATGGCGAAAGTGATGGTTGCTATGGTGAAGGTGATGCTTGCTATGGTGAAGGTGATGCTTGCTATGGTGAAGGTGATGCTTGCTATGGTGAAGGTGATGCATGCTATGGTGAAGGTGATGCTTGCTATGGTGAACGTGATGCTTGCTATGGTGAAGGTGATGCTTGCTATGGTGAAGGTGATGCTTGGTATGGTGAAGGTGATGCTTGGTATGGTGAAGGTGATGCTTGGTATGGTGAAGGTGATGCTTGGTATGGTGAAGGTGATGCTTGGTATGGTGAAGGTGATGCTTGGTATGGTGAAGGTCATGCTTGGTATGGTGAAGGTGATACTTGGTATGGTGAAGGTGATACTTGCTATGGCGGAAGTCGATGCTTGCTATGGTGAAGGTGATGCTTGGTATGGTGAAGGTGATGCTTGGTATGGTGAAGGTGATGCTTGGTATGGTGAAGGTGATGCTTGGTATGGTGAAGGTGATGCTTGCTATGGTGAAGGTGATGCTTGGTATGGTGAAGGTGATGCTTGGTATGGTGAAGGTGATGCTTGGTATGGTGAAGATGATGCTTGGTATGGTGAAGGTGATGCTTGGTATGGTGAGGTGATACTTGGTATGGTGAAGGTGATGCTTGGTATGGTGAAGGTGATACTTGGTATGGTGAAGGTGATACTTGGTATGGTGAAGGTGATACTTGGTATGGTGAAGGTGATACTTGCTATGGAGGAAGTCGATGCTTGCTATGGCGAAAGTGATGCTTGCTATGGTGAAGGTGATGCTTGCTATGGTGAAGGTGATGCTTGCTATGGTGAAGGTGATGCTTGCTATGGTGAAGGTGATGCATGCTATGGTGAAGGTGATGCTTGGTATGGTGAACGTGATGCTTGCTATGGTGAACGTGATGCTTGCTATGGTGAAGGTGATGCTTGCTATGGTGAAGGTGATGCTTGGTATGGTGAAGGTGATGCTTGGTATGGTGAAGGTGATGCTTGGTATGGTGAAGGTGATGCTTGGTATGGTGAAGGTGATGCTTGGTATGGTGAAGGTGATGCTTGGTATGGTGAAGGTGATGCTTGGTATGGTGAAGGTGATACTTGGTATGGTGAAGGTGATACTTGCTATGGCGGAAGTCGATGCTTGCTATGGTGAAGGTGATGCTTGGTATGGTGAAGGTGATGCTTGGTATGGTGAAGGTGATGCTTGGTATGGTGAAGGTGATGCTTGGTATGGTGAAGGTGATGCTTGCTATGGTGAAGGTGATGCTTGGTATGGTGAAGGTGATGCTTGGTATGGTGAAGGTGATGCTTGGTATGGTGAAGGTGATGCTTGGTATGGTGAAGGTGATGCTTGGTATGGTGAGGTGATACTTGGTATGGTGAAGGTGATACTTGGTATGGTGAAGGTGATACTTGGTATGGTGAAGGTGATACTTGGTATGGTGAAGGTGATACTTGGTATGGTGAAGGTGATACTTGGTATGGTGAAGGTGATACTTGGTATGGTGAAGGTGATGCTTGCTATGGTGAAGGTGATGCTTGCTATGGTCGAGGTGATGCTTGCTATGGTGGAGGTGATGCTTGCTATGGTGGAGGTGATGCTTGCTATGGTGGAGGTATGCTTGCTATGGTGGAGGTATGCTTGCTATGGTGAAGGTGATGCTTGCTATGGTGGAGGTGATGCTTGCTATGGTGGAGGTGATGCTTGCTATGGTGGAGGTGATGCTTGCTATGGTGGAGGTGATGCTTGCTATGGTGAAGGTGATGCTTGGTATGGTAAAGGTGATGCTTGGTATGGTGAAGGTGATGCTTGGTATGGTGAAGGTGATGCTTGCTATGGTGAAGGTGATGCTTGCTATGGTGAAGGTGATGCTTGGTATGGTGAAGGTGTTGCTTGGTATGGTGAAGGTGATGCTTGGTATGGTGAAGGTGATGCTTGGTATGGTGAAGGTGATGCTTGGTATGGTGAAGGTGATGCTTGGTATGGTGAAGGTGATGCTTGCTATGGTGAGGGTGATGCTTGCTATGGTGAAGGTGATGCTTGGTATGGTGGAGGTGATGCTTGCTATGGTGAAGGTGATGCTTGCTATGGTGAAGGTGATGCTTGCTATGGTGAAGGTGATGCTTGCTATGGTGAAGGTGATGCTTGCTGTGGTGGAGGTGATGCTTGCTATGGTGGAGGTGATGCTTGCTATGGTGGAGGTGATGCTTGCTATGGTGGAGGTGATGCTTGCTATGGTGGAGGTGATGCTTGCTATGGTGAAGGTGATGCTTGGTATGGTGAAGGTGATGCTTGGTATGGTGAAGGTGATGCTTGGTATGGTGAAGGTGATGCTTGTTATGGTGAAGGTGATGCTTGGTATGGTGAAGGTGATGCTTGGTATGGTGAAGGTGATGCTTGGTATGGTGAAGGTGATGCTTGGTATGGTGAAGGTGATGCTTGGTATGGTGAAGGTGATGCTTGGTATGGTGAAGGTGATGCTTGCTATGGTGGAGGTGATGCTTGCTATGGTGGAGGTGATGCTTGCTATGGTGGAGGTGATGCTTGCTATGGTGGAGTTGATGCTTGCTATGGTGGAGGTGATGCTTGCTATGGTGGAGGTGATGCTTGCTATGGTGGAGGTGATGCTTGCTATGGTGGAGGTGATGCTTGCTATGGTGAAGGTGATGCTTGGTATGGTGAAGGTGATGCTTGGTATGGTGAAGGTGTTGCTTGGTATGGTGAAGGTGTTGCTTGGTATGGTGAAGGTGATGCTTGGTATGGTGAAGGTGATGCTTGCTATGGTGGAGGTGATGCTTGCTAGGGTGGAGGTGATGCTTGCTATGGTGGAGGTGATGCTTGCTATGGTGGAGGTGATGCTTGCTATGGTGAAGGTGATGCTTGCTATGGTGAAGGTGATGCTTGCTATGGTGAAGGTGATGCTTGCTATGGTGAAGGTGATGCTTGCTATGGTGAAGGTGATGCTTGGTATGGTGAAGGTGATGCTTGGTATGGTGAAGGTGATGCTTGGTATGGTGAAGGTGATGCTTGGTATGGTGAAGGTGATGCTTGGTATGGTGAAGGTGATGCTTGGTATGGTGAAGGTGATGCTTGGTATGGTGAAGGTGATGCTTGGCATGGTGAAGGTGATACTTGGTATGGTGAAGGTGATACTTGCTATGGAGGAAGTCGATGCTTGCTATGGCGAAAGTGATGGTTGCTATGGTGAAGGTGATGCTTGCTATGGTGAAGGTGATGCTTGCTATGGTGAAGGTGATGCTTGCTATGGTGAAGGTGATGCATGCTATGGTGAAGGTGATGCTTGCTATGGTGAACGTGATGCTTGCTATGGTGAAGGTGATGCTTGCTATGGTGAAGGTGATGCTTGGTATGGTGAAGGTGATGCTTGGTATGGTGAAGGTGATGCTTGGTATGGTGAAGGTGATGCTTGGTATGGTGAAGGTGATGCTTGGTATGGTGAAGGTGATGCTTGGTATGGTGAAGGTCATGCTTGGTATGGTGAAGGTGATACTTGGTATGGTGAAGGTGATACTTGCTATGGCGGAAGTCGATGCTTGCTATGGTGAAGGTGATGCTTGGTATGGTGAAGGTGATGCTTGGTATGGTGAAGGTGATGCTTGGTATGGTGAAGGTGATGCTTGGTATGGTGAAGGTGATGCTTGCTATGGTGAAGGTGATGCTTGGTATGGTGAAGGTGATGCTTGGTATGGTGAAGGTGATGCTTGGTATGGTGAAGATGATGCTTGGTATGGTGAAGGTGATGCTTGGTATGGTGAGGTGATACTTGGTATGGTGAAGGTGATGCTTGGTATGGTGAAGGTGATACTTGGTATGGTGAAGGTGATACTTGGTATGGTGAAGGTGATACTTGGTATGGTGAAGGTGATACTTGCTATGGAGGAAGTCGATGCTTGCTATGGCGAAAGTGATGCTTGCTATGGTGAAGGTGATGCTTGCTATGGTGAAGGTGATGCTTGCTATGGTGAAGGTGATGCTTGCTATGGTGAAGGTGATGCATGCTATGGTGAAGGTGATGCTTGGTATGGTGAACGTGATGCTTGCTATGGTGAACGTGATGCTTGCTATGGTGAAGGTGATGCTTGCTATGGTGAAGGTGATGCTTGGTATGGTGAAGGTGATGCTTGGTATGGTGAAGGTGATGCTTGGTATGGTGAAGGTGATGCTTGGTATGGTGAAGGTGATGCTTGGTATGGTGAAGGTGATGCTTGGTATGGTGAAGGTGATGCTTGGTATGGTGAAGGTGATTCTTGGTATGGTGAAGGTGATACTTGCTATGGCGGAAGTCGATGCTTGCTATGGTGAAGGTGATGCTTGGTATGGTGAAGGTGATGCTTGGTATGGTGAAGGTGATGCTTGGTATGGTGAAGGTGATGCTTGGTATGGTGAAGGTGATGCTTGCTATGGTGAAGGTGATGCTTGGTATGGTGAAGGTGATGCTTGGTATGGTGAAGGTGATGCTTGGTATGGTGAAGGTGATGCTTGGTATGGTGAAGGTGATGCTTGGTATGGTGAGGTGATACTTGGTATGGTGAAGGTGATACTTGGTATGGTGAAGGTGATACTTGGTATGGTGAAGGTGATACTTGGTATGGTGAAGGTGATACTTGGTATGGTGAAGGTGATACTTGGTATGGTGAAGGTGATACTTGGTATGGTGAAGGTGATGCTTGCTATGGTGAAGGTGATGCTTGCTATGGTCGAGGTGATGCTTGCTATGGTGGAGGTGATGCTTGCTATGGTGGAGGTGATGCTTGCTATGGTGGAGGTATGCTTGCTATGGTGGAGGTATGCTTGCTATGGTGAAGGTGATGCTTGCTATGGTGGAGGTGATGCTTGCTATGGTGGAGGTGATGCTTGCTATGGTGGAGGTGATGGTTGCTATGGTGGAGGTGATGCTTGCTATGGTGGAGGTGATGCTTGCTATGGTGGAGGTGATGCTTGCTATGGTGGAGGTGATGCTTGCTATGGTGGAGGTGATGCTTGCTGTGGTGAAGGTGATGCTTGGTATAGTGAAGGTGATGCTTGGTATGGTGAAGGTGATGCTTGGTATAGTGAAGGTGATGCTTGGTATGGTGAAGGTGATGCTTGCTATGGTGGAGGTGATGCTTGCTATGGTGAAGGTGATGCTTGTTATGGTGAAGGTGATGCTTGTTATGGTGAAGGTGATGCTTGCTATGGTGAAGGTGATGCTTGCTATGGTGAAGGTGATGCTTGCTATGGTGAAGGTGATGCTTGCTATGGTGAAGGTGATGCTTGCTATGGTGAAGGTGATGCTTGCTATGGTGAAGGTGATGCTTGCAATGGTGAAGGTGATGCTTGCTATGGTGGAGGTGATGCTTGCTATGGTGAAGGTGATGCTTGCTATGGTGGAGGTGATGCTTGCTATGGTGGAGGTGATGCTTGCTATGGTGGAAGTGATGCTTGCTATGGTGGAGGTGATGCTTGCTATGGTGGAGGTGATGCTTGCTATGGTGGAGGTGATGCTTTCTATGGTGGAGGTGATGCTTGCTATGGTGGAGGTGGTGCTTGCTATGGTGGAGGTGATGCTTGCTATGGTGAAGGTGATGCTTGGTATGGTAAAGGTGATGCTTGGTATGGTGAAGGTGATGCTTGGTATGGTGAAGGTGATGCTTGCTATGGTGAAGGTGATGCTTGGTATGGTGAAGGTGATGCTTGCTATGGTGAAGGTGATGCTTGCTATGGTGAAGGTGATGCTTGGTATGGTGAAGGTGTTGCTTGGTATGGTGAAGGTGATGCTTGGTATGGTGAAGGTGATGCTTGGTATGGTGAAGGTGATGCTTGGTATGGTGAAGGTGATGCTTGGTATGGTGAAGGTGATGCTTGCTATGGTGAGGGTGATGCTTGCTATGGTGAAGGTGATGCTTGGTATGGTGAAGGTGATGCTTGCTATGGTGAAGGTGATGCTTGCTATGGTGAACGTGATGCTTGCTATGGTGAAGGTGATGCTTGCTATGGTGAAGGTGATGCTTGCTATGGTGAAGGTGATGCTTGCTATGGTGGAGGTGATGCTTGCTATGGTGGAGGTGATGCTTGCTATGGTGGAGGTGATGCTTGCTATGGTGGAGGTGATGCTTGCTATGGTGGAGGTGATGCTTGCTATGGTGGAGGTGATGCTTGGTATGGTGAAGGTGATGCTTGGTATGGTGAAGGTGATGCTTGGTATGGTGAAGGTGATGCTTGGTATGGTGAAGGTGATGCTTGGTATGGTGAAGGTGATGCTTGTTATGGTGAAGGTGATGCTTGTTATGATGAAGGTGATGCTTGGTATGGTGAAGGTGATGCTTGGTCTGGTGAAGGTGATGCTTGGTATGGTGAAAGTGATGCTTGGTATGGTGAAGGTGATGCTTGCTATGGTGGAGGTGATGCTTGCTATGGTGGAGGTGATGCTTGCTATGGTGGAGGTGATGCTTGCTATGGTGGAGTTGATGCTTGCTATGGTGGAGGTGATGCTTGCTATGGTGGAGGTGATGCTTGCTATGGTGAAGGTGATGCTTGGTATGGTGAAGGTGATGCTTGGTATGGTGAAGGTGATGCTTGGTATGGTGAAGGTGATGCTTGGTATGGTGAAGGTGATGCTTGCTATGGTGAAGGTGATGCTTGGTATGGTGAAGGTGATGCTTGGTATGGTGAAGGTGATGCTTGGTATGGTGAAGGTGATGCTTGGTATGGTGAAGGTGATGCTTGGTATGGTGAGGTGATACTTGGTATGGTGAAGGTGATACTTGGTATGGTGAAGGTGATGCTTGGTATGGTGAAGGTGATACTTGGTATGGTGAAGGTGATGCTTGCTATGGTGAAGGTGATGCTTGCTATGGTCGAGGTGATGCTTGCTATGGTGGAGGTGATGCTTGCTATGGTGGAGGTGATGCTTGCTATGGTGGAGGTATGCTTGCTATGGTGGAGGTATGCTTGCTATGGTGAAGGTGATGCTTGCTATGGTGGAGGTGATGCTTGCTATGGTGGAGGTGATGCTTGCTATGGTGGAGGTGATGGTTGCTATGGTGGAGGTGATGCTTGCTATGGTGGAGGTGATGCTTGCTATGGTGGAGGTGATGCTTGCTATGGTGGAGGTGATGCTTGGTATAGTGAAGGTGATGCTTGGTATGGTGAAGGTGATGCTTGCTATGGTGAAGGTGATGCTTGGTATAGTGAAGGTGATGCATGGTATAGTGAAGGTGATGCTTGGTATGGTGAAGGTGATGCTTGCTATGGTGGAGGTGATCTTGCTATGGTGAAGGTGATGCTTGTTATGGTGAAGGTGATGCTTGTTATGGTGAAGGTGATGCTTGCTATGGTGAAGGTGATGCTTGCTATGGTGAAGGTGATGCTTGCTATGGTGGAGGTGATGCTTGCTATGGTGAAGGTGATGCTTGCTATGGTGAAGGTGATGCTTGCTATGGTGAAGGTGATGCTTGCTATGGTGAAGGTGATGCTTGCAATGGTGAAGGTGATGCTTGCTATGGTGGAGGTGATGCTTGCTATGGTGAAGGTGATGCTTGCTATGGTGGAGGTGATGCTTGCTATGGTGGAGGTGATGCTTGCTATGGTGGAAGTGATGCTTGCTATGGTGGAGGTGATGCTTGCTATGGTGGAGGTGATGCTTGCTATGGTGGAGGTGATGCTTTCTATGGTGGAGGTGATGCTTGCTATGGTGGAGGTGGTGCTTGCTATGGTGGAGGTGATGCTTGCTATGGTGAAGGTGATGCTTGGTATGGTAAAGGTGATGCTTGGTATGGTGAAGGTGATGCTTGGTATGGTGAAGGTGATGCTTGCTATGGTGAAGGTGATGCTTGCTATGGTGAAGGTGATGCTTGGTATGGTGAAGGTGTTGCTTGGTATGGTGAAGGTGATGCTTGGTATGGTGAAGGTGATGCTTGGTATGGTGAAGGTGATGCTTGGTATGGTGAAGGTGATGCTTGGTATGGTGAAGGTGATGCTTGGTATGGTGAAGGTGATGCTTGCTATGGTGAGGGTGATGCTTGCTATGGTGAAGGTGATGCTTGGTATGGTGAAGGTGATGCTTGCTATGGTGAAGGTGATGCTTGCTATGGTGAACGTGATGCTTGCTATGGTGAAGGTGATGCTTGCTATGGTGAAGGTGATGCTTGCTATGGTGGAGGTGATGCTTGCTATGGTGGAGGTGATGCTTGCTATGGTGGAGGTGATGCTTGCTATGGTGGAGGTGATGCTTGCTATGGTGGAGGTGATGCTTGCTATGGTGGAGGTGATGCTTGGTATGGTGAAGGTGATGCTTGGTATGGTGAAGGTGATGCTTGGTATGGTGAAGGTGATGCTTGGTATGGTGAAGGTGATGCTTGGTATGGTGAAGGTGATGCTTGTTATGGTGAAGGTGATGCTTGTTATGGTGAAGGTGATGCTTGGTATGGTGAAGGTGATGCTTGGTCTGGTGAAGGTGATGCTTGGTATGGTGAAAGTGATGCTTGGTATGGTGAAGGTGATGCTTGCTATGGTGGAGGTGATGCTTGCTATGGTGGAGGTGATGCTTGCTATGGTGGAGGTGATGCTTGCTATGGTGGAGTTGATGCTTGCTATGGTGGAGGTGATGCTTGCTATGGTGGAGGTGATGCTTGCTATGGTGGAGGTGATGCTTGCTATGGTGGAGGTGATGCTTGCTATGGTGAAGGTGATGCTTGGTATGGTGAAGGTGATGCTTGGTATGGTGAAGGTGTTGCTTGGTATGGTGAAGGTGATGCTTGCTATGGTGAAGGTGATGCTTGCTATGGTGGAGGTGATGCTTGCTATGGTGGAGGTGATGCTTGCTATGGTGGAGGTGATGCTTGCTATGGTGGAGGTGATGCTTGCTATGGTGAAGGTGATGCTTGCTATGGTGAAGGTGATGCTTGCTATGGTGAAGGTGATGCTTGCTATGGTGAAGGTGATGCTTGCTATGGTGAAGGTGATGCTTGCTATGGTGAAGGTGATGCTTGGTATGGTGAAGGTGATGCTTGGTATGGTGAAGGTGATGCTTGGTATGGTGAAGGTGATGCTTGGTATGGTGAAGGTGATGCTTGGTATGGTGAAGGTGATGCTTGGTATGGTGAAGGTGATGCTTGGTATGGTGAAGGTGATACTTGGTATGGTGAAGGTGATACTTGCTATGGAGGAAGTCGATGCTTGCTATGGCGAAAGTGATGCTTGCTATGGTGAAGGTGATGCTTGCTATGGTGAAGGTGATGCTTGCTATGGTGAAGGTGATGCTTGCTATGGTGAAGGTGATGCATGCTATGGTGAAGGTGATGCTTGCTATGGTGAACGTGATGCTTGCTATGGTGAAGGTGATGCTTGCTATGGTGAAGGTGATGCTTGCTATGGTGAAGGTGATGCTTGGTATGGTGAAGGTGATGCTTGGTATGGTGAAGGTGATGCTTGGTATGGTGAAGGTGATGCTTGGTATGGTGAAGGTGATGCTTGGTATGGTGAAGGTGATGCTTGGTATGGTGAAGGTGATGCTTGGTATGGTGAAGGTGATACTTGGTATGGTGAAGGTGATACTTGCTATGGCGGAAGTCGATGCTTGCTATGGTGAAGGTGATGCTTGGTATGGTGAAGGTGATGCTTGGTATGGTGAAGGTGATGCTTGGTATGGTGAAGGTGATGCTTGCTATGGTGAAGGTGATGCTTGGTATGGTGAAGGTGATGCTTGGTATGGTGAAGGTGATGCTTGGTATGGTGAAGGTGATGCTTGGTATGGTGAAGGTGATGCTTGGTATGGTGAAGATGATGCTTGGTATGGTGAAGGTGATGCTTGGTATGGTGAGGTGATACTTGGTATGGTGAAGGTGATGCTTGGTATGGTGAAGGTGATACTTGGTATGGTGAAGGTGATACTTGGTATGGTGAAGGTGATACTTGGTATGGTGAAGGTGATACTTGCTATGGAGGAAGTCGATGCTTGCTATGGCGAAAGTGATGCTTGCTATGGTGAAGGTGATGCTTGCTATGGTGAAGGTGATGCTTGCTATGGTGAAGGTGATGCTTGCTATGGTGAAGGTGATGCATGCTATGGTGAAGGTGATGCTTGGTATGGTGAACGTGATGCTTGCTATGGTGAAGGTGATGCTTGCTATGGTGAAGGTGATGCTTGCTATGGTGAAGGTGATGCTTGGTATGGTGAAGGTGATGCTTGGTATGGTGAAGGTGATGCTTGGTATGGTGAAGGTGATGCTTGGTATGGTGAAGGTGATGCTTGGTATGGTGAAGGTGATGCTTGGTATGGTGAAGGTGATGCTTGGTATGGTGAAGGTGATACTTGGTATGGTGAAGGTGATACTTGCTATGGCGGAAGTCGATGCTTGCTATGGTGAAGGTGATGCTTGGTATGGTGAAGGTGATGCTTGGTATGGTGAAGGTGATGCTTGGTATGGTGAAGGTGATGCTTGGTATGGTGAAGGTGATGCTTGCTATGGTGAAGGTGATGCTTGGTGTGGTGAAGGTGATGCTTGGTATGGTGAAGGTGATGCTTGGTATGGTGAAGGTGATGCTTGGTATGGTGAAGGTGATGCTTGGTATGGTGAGGTGATACTTGGTATGGTGAAGGTGATACTTGGTATGGTGAAGGTGATACTTGGTATGGTGAAGGTGATACTTGGTATGGTGAAGGTGATACTTGGTATGGTGAAGGTGATACTTGGTATGGTGAAGGTGATACTTGGTATGGTGAAGGTGATGCTTGCTATGGTGAAGGTGATGCTTGCTATGGTCGAGGTGATGCTTGCTATGGTGGAGGTGATGCTTGCTATGGTGGAGGTGATGCTTGCTATGGTGGAGGTATGCTTGCTATGGTGGAGGTATGCTTGCTATGGTGAAGGTGATGCTTGCTATGGTGGAGGTGATGCTTGCTATGGTGGAGGTGATGCTTGCTATGGTGGAGGTGATGGTTGCTATGGTGGAGGTGATGCTTGCTATGGTGGAGGTGATGCTTGCTATGGTGGAGGTGATGCTTGCTATGGTGGAGGTGATGCTTGCTATGGTGGAGGTGATGCTTGCTGTGGTGAAGGTGATGCTTGGTATAGTGAAGGTGATGCTTGGTATGGTGAAGGTGATGCTTGGTATAGTGAAGGTGATGCTTGGTATGGTGAAGGTGATGCTTGCTATGGTGGAGGTGATGCTTGCTATGGTGAAGGTGATGCTTGTTATGGTGAAGGTGATGCTTGTTATGGTGAAGGTGATGCTTGCTATGGTGAAGGTGATGCTTGCTATGGTGAAGGTGATGCTTGCTATGGTGGAGGTGATGCTTGCTATGGTGAAGGTGATGCTTGCTATGGTGAAGGTGATGCTTGCTATGGTGAAGGTGATGCTTGCTATGGTGAAGGTGATGCTTGCAATGGTGAAGGTGATGCTTGCTATGGTGGAGGTGATGCTTGCTATGGTGAAGGTGATGCTTGCTATGGTGGAGGTGATGCTTGCTATGGTGGAGGTGATGCTTGCTATGGTGGAAGTGATGCTTGCTATGGTGGAGGTGATGCTTGCTATGGTGGAGGTGATGCTTGCTATGGTGGAGGTGATGCTTTCTATGGTGGAGGTGATGCTTGCTATGGTGGAGGTGGTGCTTGCTATGGTGGAGGTGATGCTTGCTATGGTGAAGGTGATGCTTGGTATGGTAAAGGTGATGCTTGGTATGGTGAAGGTGATGCTTGGTATGGTGAAGGTGATGCTTGCTATGGTGAAGGTGATGCTTGGTATGGTGAAGGTGATGCTTGCTATGGTGAAGGTGATGCTTGCTATGGTGAAGGTGATGCTTGGTATGGTGAAGGTGTTGCTTGGTATGGTGAAGGTGATGCTTGGTATGGTGAAGGTGATGCTTGGTATGGTGAAGGTGATGCTTGGTATGGTGAAGGTGATGCTTGGTATGGTGAAGGTGATGCTTGGTATGGTGAAGGTGATGCTTGCTATGGTGAGGGTGATGCTTGCTATGGTGAAGGTGATGCTTGGTATGGTGAAGGTGATGCTTGCTATGGTGAAGGTGATGCTTGCTATGGTGAACGTGATGCTTGCTATGGTGAAGGTGATGCTTGCTATGGTGAAGGTGATGCTTGCTATGGTGAAGGTGATGCTTGCTATGGTGGAGCTGATGCTTGCTATGGTGGAGGTGATGCTTGCTATGGTGGAGGTGATGCTTGCTATGGTGGAGGTGATGCTTGCTATGGTGGAGGTGATGCTTGCTATGGTGGAGGTGATGCTTGGTATGGTGAAGGTGATGCTTGGTATGGTGAAGGTGATGCTTGGTATGGTGAAGGTGATGCTTGTTATGGTGAAGGTGATGCTTGTTATGATGAAGGTGATGCTTGGTATGGTGAAGGTGATGCTTGGTCTGGTGAAGGTGATGCTTGGTATGGTGAAAGTGATGCTTGGTATGGTGAAGGTGATGCTTGCTATGGTGGAGGTGATGCTTGCTATGGTGGAGGTGATGCTTGCTATGGTGGAGGTGATGCTTGCTATGGTGGAGTTGATGCTTGCTATGGTGGAGGTGATGCTTGCTATGGTGGAGGTGATGCTTGCTATGGTGGAGGTGATGCTTGCTATGGTGGAGGTGATGCTTGCTATGGTGAAGGTGATGCTTGGTATGGTGAAGGTGATGCTTGGTATGGTGAAGGTGTTGCTTGGTATGGTGAAGGTGATGCTTGGTATGGTGAAGGTGATGCTTGCTATGGTGGAGGTGATGCTTGCTATGGTGGAGGTGATGCTTGCTATGGTGGAGGTGATGCTTGCTATGGTGGAGGTGATGCTTGCTATGGTGAAGGTGATGCTTGCTATGGTGAAGGTGATGCTTGCTATGGTGAAGGTGATGCTTGCTATGGTGAAGGTGATGCTTGGTATGGTGAAGGTGATGCTTGGTATGGTGAAGGTGATGCTTGGTATGGTGAAGGTGATGCTTGGTATGGTGAAGGTGATGCTTGGTATGGTGAAGGTGATGCTTGGTATGGTGAAGGTGATACTTGGTATGGTGAAGGTGATACTTGCTATGGCGGAAGTCGATGCTTGCTATGGTGAAGGTGATGCTTGCTATGGCGGAAGTCGATGCTTGCTATGGTGAAGGTGATGCTTGGTATGGTGAAGGTGATGCTTGGTATGGTGAAGGTGATGCTTGGTATGGTGAAGGTGATGCTTGGTATGGTGAAGGTGATGCTTGCTATGGTGAAGGTGATGCTTGGTATGGTGAAGGTGATGCTTGGTATGGTGAAGGTGATGCTTGGTATGGTGAAGGTGATGCTTGGTATGGTGAAGGTGATGCTTGGTATGGTGAGGTGATACTTGGTATGGTGAAGGTGATACTTGGTATGGTGAAGGTGATGCTTGGTATGGTGAAGGTGATACTTGGTATGGTGAAGGTGATGCTTGCTATGGTGAAGGTGATGCTTGCTATGGTCGAGGTGATGCTTGCTATGGTGGAGGTGATGCTTGCTATGGTGGAGGTGATGCTTGCTATGGTGGAGGTATGCTTGCTATGGTGGAGGTATGCTTGCTATGGTGAAGGTGATGCTTGCTATGGTGGAGGTGATGCTTGCTATGGTGGAGGTGATGCTTGCTATGGTGGAGGTGATGGTTGCTATGGTGGAGGTGATGCTTGCTATGGTGGAGGTGATGCTTGCTATGGTGGAGGTGATGCTTGCTATGGTGGAGGTGATGCTTGGTATAGTGAAGGTGATGCTTGGTATGGTGAAGGTGATGCTTGCTATGGTGAAGGTGATGCTTGGTATAGTGAAGGTGATGCTTGGTATAGTGAAGGTGATGCTTGGTATGGTGAAGGTGATGCTTGCTATGGTGGAGGTGATGCTTGCTATGGTGAAGGTGATGCTTGTTATGGTGAAGGTGATGCTTGTTATGGTGAAGGTGATGCTTGCTATGGTGAAGGTGATGCTTGCTATGGTGAAGGTGATGCTTGCTATGGTGGAGGTGATGCTTGCTATGGTGAAGGTGATGCTTGCTATGGTGAAGGTGATGCTTGCTATGGTGAAGGTGATGCTTGCTATGGTGAAGGTGATGCTTGCAATGGTGAAGGTGATGCTTGCTATGGTGGAGGTGATGCTTGCTATGGTGAAGGTGATGCTTGCTATGGTGGAGGTGATGCTTGCTATGGTGGAGGTGATGCTTGCTATGGTGGAAGTGATGCTTGCTATGGTGGAGGTGATGCTTGCTATGGTGGAGGTGATGCTTGCTATGGTGGAGGTGATGCTTTCTATGGTGGAGGTGATGCTTGCTATGGTGGAGGTGGTGCTTGCTATGGTGGAGGTGATGCTTGCTATGGTGAAGGTGATGCTTGGTATGGTAAAGGTGATGCTTGGTATGGTGAAGGTGATGCTTGGTATGGTGAAGGTGATGCTTGCTATGGTGAAGGTGATGCTTGCTATGGTGAAGGTGATGCTTGGTATGGTGAAGGTGTTGCTTGGTATGGTGAAGGTGATGCTTGGTATGGTGAAGGTGATGCTTGGTATGGTGAAGGTGATGCTTGGTATGGTGAAGGTGATGCTTGGTATGGTGAAGGTGATGCTTGGTATGGTGAAGGTGATGCTTGCTATGGTGAGGGTGATGCTTGCTATGGTGAAGGTGATGCTTGGTATGGTGAAGGTGATGCTTGCTATGGTGAAGGTGATGCTTGCTATGGTGAACGTGATGCTTGCTATGGTGAAGGTGATGCTTGCTATGGTGAAGGTGATGCTTGCTATGGTGGAGGTGATGCTTGCTATGGTGGAGGTGATGCTTGCTATGGTGGAGGTGATGCTTGCTATGGTGGAGGTGATGCTTGCTATGGTGGAGGTGATGCTTGCTATGGTGGAGGTGATGCTTGGTATGGTGAAGGTGATGCTTGGTATGGTGAAGGTGATGCTTGGTATGGTGAAGGTGATGCTTGGTATGGTGAAGGTGATGCTTGGTATGGTGAAGGTGATGCTTGTTATGGTGAAGGTGATGCTTGTTATGGTGAAGGTGATGCTTGGTATGGTGAAGGTGATGCTTGGTCTGGTGAAGGTGATGCTTGGTATGGTGAAAGTGATGCTTGGTATGGTGAAGGTGATGCTTGCTATGGTGGAGGTGATGCTTGCTATGGTGGAGGTGATGCTTGCTATGGTGGAGGTGATGCTTGCTATGGTGGAGTTGATGCTTGCTATGGTGGAGGTGATGCTTGCTATGGTGGAGGTGATGCTTGCTATGGTGGAGGTGATGCTTGCTATGGTGGAGGTGATGCTTGCTATGGTGAAGGTGATGCTTGGTATGGTGAAGGTGATGCTTGGTATGGTGAAGGTGTTGCTTGGTATGGTGAAGGTGATGCTTGGTATGGTGAAGGTGATGCTTGCTATGGTGGAGGTGATGCTTGCTATGGTGGAGGTGATGCTTGCTATGGTGGAGGTGATGCTTGCTATGGTGGAGGTGATGCTTGCTATGGTGAAGGTGATGCTTGCTATGGTGAAGGTGATGCTTGCTATGGTGAAGGTGATGCTTGCTATGGTGAAGGTGATGCTTGCTATGGTGAAGGTGATGCTTGCTATGGTGAAGGTGATGCTTGGTATGGTGAAGGTGATGCTTGGTATGGTGAAGGTGATGCTTGGTATGGTGAAGGTGATGCTTGGTATGGTGAAGGTGATGCTTGGTATGGTGAAGGTGATGCTTGGTATGGTGAAGGTGATGCTTGGTATGGTGAAGGTGATACTTGGTATGGTGAAGGTGATACTTGCTATGGAGGAAGTCGATGCTTGCTATGGCGAAAGTGATGCTTGCTATGGTGAAGGTGATGCTTGCTATGGTGAAGGTGATGCTTGCTATGGTGAAGGTGATGCTTGCTATGGTGAAGGTGATGCATGCTATGGTGAAGGTGATGCTTGCTATGGTGAACGTGATGCTTGCTATGGTGAAGGTGATGCTTGCTATGGTGAAGGTGATGCTTGCTATGGTGAAGGTGATGCTTGGTATGGTGAAGGTGATGCTTGGTATGGTGAAGGTGATGCTTGGTATGGTGAAGGTGATGCTTGGTATGGTGAAGGTGATGCTTGGTATGGTGAAGGTGATGCTTGGTATGGTGAAGGTGATGCTTGGTATGGTGAAGGTGATACTTGGTATGGTGAAGGTGATACTTGCTATGGCGGAAGTCGATGCTTGCTATGGTGAAGGTGATGCTTGGTATGGTGAAGGTGATGCTTGGTATGGTGAAGGTGATGCTTGGTATGGTGAAGGTGATGCTTGCTATGGTGAAGGTGATGCTTGGTATGGTGAAGGTGATGCTTGGTATGGTGAAGGTGATGCTTGGTATGGTGAAGGTGATGCTTGGTATGGTGAAGGTGATGCTTGGTATGGTGAAGGTGATGCTTGGTATGGTGAAGGTGATGCTTGGTATGGTGAGGTGATACTTGGTATGGTGAAGGTGATACTTGGTATGGTGAAGGTGATACTTGGTATGGTGAAGGTGATACTTGGTATGGTGAAGGTGATACTTGGTATGGTGAAGGTGATGCTTGCTATGGTGAAGGTGATGCTTGCTATGGTCGAGTTGATGCTTGCTATGGTGGAGGTGATGCTTGCTATGGTGGAGGTGATGCTTGCTATGGTGGAGGTATGCTTGCTATGGTGAAGGTGATGCTTGCTATGGTGGAGGTGATGCTTGCTATGGTGAAGGTGATGCTTGCTATGGTGAAGGTGATGCTTGCTATGGTGGAGGTGATGATTGCTATGGTGAAGGTGATGCTTGCTATGGTGGAGGTGATGCTTGGTATGGTGAAGGTGATGCTTGGTATGGTGAAGGTGATGCTTGGTATGGTGAAGGTGATGCTTGGTATGGTGAAGGTGATGCTTGGTATGGTGAAGGTGATGCTTGTTATGGTGAAGGTGATGCTTGTTATGGTGAAGGTGATGCTTGGTCTGGTGAAGGTGATGCTTGGTATGGTGAAAGTGATGCTTGGTATGGTGAAGGTGATGCTTGCTATGGTGGAGGTGATGCTTGCTATGGTGGAGGTGATGCTTGCTATGGTGGAGGTGATGCTTGCTATGGTGGAGTTGATGCTTGCTATGGTGGAGGTGATGCTTGCTATGGTGGAGGTGATGCTTGCTATGGTGGAGGTGATGCTTGCTATGGTGGAGGTGATGCTTGGTATGGTGAAGGTGATGCTTGGTATGGTGAAGGTGTTGCTTGGTATGGTGAAGGTGATGCTTGGTATGGTGAAGGTGATGCTTGCTATGGTGGAGGTGATGCTTGCTATGGTGGAGGTGATGCTTGCTATGGTGGAGGTGATGCTTGCTATGGTGGAGGTGATGCTTGCTATGGTGAAGGTGATGCTTGCTATGGTGAAGGTGATGCTTGCTATGGTGAAGGTGATGCTTGCTATGGTGAAGGTGATGCTTGCTATGGTGAAGGTGATGCTTGCTATGGTGAAGGTGATGCTTGGTATGGTGAAGGTGATGCTTGGTATGGTGAAGGTGATGCTTGGTATGGTGAAGGTGATGCTTGGTATGGTGAAGGTGATGCTTGGTATGGTGAAGGTGATGCTTGGTATGGTGAAGGTGATGCTTGGTATGGTGAAGGTGATACTTGGTATGGTGAAGGTGATACTTGCTATGGCGGAAGTCGATGCTTGCTATGGTGAAGGTGATGCTTGGTATGGTGAAGGTGATGCTTGGTATGGTGAAGGTGATGCTTGGTATGGTGAAGGTGATGCTTGGTATGGTGAAGGTGATGCTTGCTATGGTGAAGGTGATGCTTGGTATGGTGAAGGTGATGCTTGGTATGGTGAAGGTGATGCTTGGTATGGTGAAGGTGATGCTTGGTATGGTGAAGGTGATGCTTGGTATGGTGAGGTGATACTTGGTATGGTGAAGGTGATACTTGGTATGGTGAAGGTGATACTTGGTATGGTGAAGGTGATACTTGGTATGGTGAAGGTGATGCTTGCTATGGTGAAGGTGATGCTTGCTATGGTCGAGGTGATGCTTGCTATGGTGGAGGTGATGCTTGCTATGGTGGAGGTGATGCTTGCTATGGTGGAGGTATGCTTGCTATGGTGGAGGTATGCTTGCTATGGTGAAGGTGATGCTTGCTATGGTGGAGGTGATGCTTGCTATGGTGGAGGTGATGCTTGCTATGGTGGAGGTGATGGTTGCTATGGTGGAGGTGATGCTTGCTATGGTGGAGGTGATGCTTGCTATGGTGGAGGTGATGCTTGCTATGGTGGAGGTGATGCTTGCTATGGTGGAGGTGATGCTTGCTATGGTGAAGGTGATGCTTGGTATAGTGAAGGTGATGCTTGGTATGGTGAAGGTGATGCTTGCTATGGTGAAGGTGATGCTTGGTATAGTGAAGGTGATGCTTGGTATAGTGAAGGTGATGCTTGGTATGGTGAAGGTGATGCTTGCTATGGTGGAGGTGATGCTTGCTATGGTGAAGGTGATGCTTGTTATGGTGAAGGTGATGCTTGTTATGGTGAAGGTGATGCTTGCTATGGTGAAGGTGATGCTTGCTATGGTGAAGGTGATGCTTGCTATGGTGGAGGTGATGCTTGCTATGGTGAAGGTGATGCTTGCTATGGTGAAGGTGATGCTTGCTATGGTGAAGGTGATGCTTGCTATGGTGAAGGTGATGCTTGCAATGGTGAAGGTGATGCTTGCTATGGTGGAGGTGATGCTTGCTATGGTGAAGGTGATGCTTGCTATGGTGGAGGTGATGCTTGCTATGGTGGAGGTGATGCTTGCTATGGTGGAAGTGATGCTTGCTATGGTGGAGGTGATGCTTGCTATGGTGGAGGTGATGCTTGCTATGGTGGAGGTGATGCTTTCTATGGTGGAGGTGATGCTTGCTATGGTGGAGGTGGTGCTTGCTATGGTGGAGGTGATGCTTGCTATGGTGAAGGTGATGCTTGGTATGGTAAAGGTGATGCTTGGTATGGTGAAGGTGATGCTTGGTATGGTGAAGGTGATGCTTGCTATGGTGAAGGTGATGCTTGCTATGGTGAAGGTGATGCTTGGTATGGTGAAGGTGTTGCTTGGTATGGTGAAGGTGATGCTTGGTATGGTGAAGGTGATGCTTGGTATGGTGAAGGTGATGCTTGGTATGGTGAAGGTGATGCTTGGTATGGTGAAGGTGATGCTTGGTATGGTGAAGGTGATGCTTGCTATGGTGAGGGTGATGCTTGCTATGGTGAAGGTGATGCTTGGTATGGTGAAGGTGATGCTTGCTATGGTGAAGGTGATGCTTGCTATGGTGAACGTGATGCTTGCTATGGTGAAGGTGATGCTTGCTATGGTGAAGGTGATGCTTGCTATGGTGAAGGTGATGCTTGCTATGGTGGAGGTGATGCTTGCTATGGTGGAGGTGATGCTTGCTATGGTGGAGGTGATGCTTGCTATGGTGGAGGTGATGCTTGCTATGGTGGAGGTGATGCTTGGTATGGTGAAGGTGATGCTTGGTATGGTGAAGGTGATGCTTGGTATGGTGAAGGTGATGCTTGGTATGGTGAAGGTGATGCTTGGTATGGTGAAGGTGATGCTTGTTATGGTGAAGGTGATGCTTGTTATGGTGAAGGTGATGCCTGGTATGGTGAAGGTGATGCTTGGTCTGGTGAAGGTGATGCTTGGTATGGTGAAAGTGATGCTTGGTATGGTGAAGGTGATGCTTGCTATGGTGGAGGTGATGCTTGCTATGGTGGAGGTGATGCTTGCTATGGTGGAGGTGATGCTTGCTATGGTGGAGTTGATGCTTGCTATGGTGGAGGTGATGCTTGCTATGGTGGAGGCGATGCTTGCTATGGTGGAGGTGATGCTTGCTATGGTGGAGGTGATGCTTGCTATGGTGAAGGTGATGCTTGGTATGGTGAAGGTGATGCTTGGTATGGTGAAGGTGTTGCTTGGTATGGTGAAGGTGATGCTTGGTATGGTGAAGGTGATGCTTGCTATGGTGGAGGTGATGCTTGCTATGGTGGAGGTGATGCTTGCTATGGTGGAGGTGATGCTTGCTATGGTGAAGGTGATGCTTGCTATGGTGAAGGTGATGCTTGCTATGGTGAAGGTGATGCTTGCTATGGTGAAGGTGATGCTTGCTATGGTGAAGGTGATGCTTGCTATGGTGAAGGTGATGCTTGGTATGGTGAAGGTGATGCTTGGTATGGTGAAGGTGATGCTTGGTATGGTGAAGGTGATGCTTGGTATGGTGAAGGTGATGCTTGGTATGGTGAAGGTGATGCTTGGTATGGTGAAGGTGATGCTTGGTATGGTGAAGGTGATACTTGGTATGGTGAAGGTGATACTTGCTATGGAGGAAGTCGATGCTTGCTATGGCGAAAGTGATGCTTGCTATGGTGAAGGTGATGCTTGCTATGGTGAAGGTGATGCTTGCTATGGTGAAGGTGATGCTTGCTATGGTGAAGGTGATGCATGCTATGGTGAAGGTGATGCTTGCTATGGTGAACGTGATGCTTGCTATGGTGAAGGTGATGCTTGCTATGGTGAAGGTGATGCTTGCTATGGTGAAGGTGATGCTTGGTATGGTGAAGGTGATGCTTGGTATGGTGAAGGTGATGCTTGGTATGGTGAAGGTGATGCTTGGTATGGTGAAGGTGATGCTTGGTATGGTGAAGGTGATGCTTGGTATGGTGAAGGTGATGCTTGGTATGGTGAAGGTGATACTTGGTATGGTGAAGGTGATACTTGCTATGGCGGAAGTCGATGCTTGCTATGGTGAAGGTGATGCTTGGTATGGTGAAGGTGATGCTTGGTATGGTGAAGGTGATGCTTGCTATGGTGAAGGTGATGCTTGGTATGGTGAAGGTGATGCTTGGTATGGTGAAGGTGATGCTTGGTATGGTGAAGGTGATGCTTGGTATGGTGAAGGTGATGCTTGGTATGGTGAAGGTGATGCTTGGTATGGTGAAGGTGATGCTTGGTATGGTGAAGGTGATGCTTGGTATGGTGAGGTGATACTTGGTATGGTGAAGGTGATACTTGGTATGGTGAAGGTGATACTTGGTATGGTGAAGGTGATACTTGGTATGGTGAAGGTGATACTTGGTATGGTGAAGGTGATGCTTGCTATGGTGAAGGTGATGCTTGCTATGGTCGAGTTGATGCTTGCTATGGTGGAGGTGATGCTTGCTATGGTGGAGGTGATGCTTGCTATGGTGGAGGTGATGCTTGCTATGGTGGAGGTGATGCTTGCTATGGTGAAGGTGATGCTTGGTATGGTGAAGGTGATGCTTGGTATGGTGAAGGTGTTGCTTGGTATGGTGAAGGTGTTGCTTGGTATGGTGAAGGTGATGCTTGGTATGGTGAAGGTGATGCTTGGTATGGTGAAGGTGATGCTTGGTATGGTGAAGGTGATGCTTGGTATGGTGAAGGTGATGCTTGGTATGGTGAAGGTGATGCTTGGTATGGTAAAGATGATGCTTGGTATGGTGAAGGTGATGCTTGGTATGGTGAAGGTGATGCTTGCTATGGTGAAGGTGATGCTTGGTATGGTGAAGGTGATGCTTGGTATGGTGAAGGTGATGCTTGGTATGGTGAAGGTGATGCTTGGTATGGTGAAGGTGATGCTTGGTATGGTGAAGGTGATGCTTGGTATGGTGAAGGTGATGCTTGGTATGGTGAAGGTGATGCTTGCTATGGTGGAGGTGATGCTTGCTATGGTGGAGGTGATGCTTGCTATGGTGGAGGTGATGCTTGCTATGGTGGAGGTGATGCTTGCTATGGTGGAGGTGATGCTTGCTATGGTGAAGGTGATGCTTGGTATAGTGAAGGTGATGCTTGGTATGGTGAAGGTGATGCTTGCTATGGTGAAGGTGATGCTTGGTATAGTGAAGGTGATGCTTGGTATAGTGAAGGTGATGCTTGGTATGGTGAAGGTGATGCTTGCTATGGTGGAGGTGATGCTTGCTATGGTGAAGGTGATGCTTGTTATGGTGAAGGTGATGCTTGCTATGGTGAAGGTGATGCTTGCTATGGTGAAGGTGATGCTTGCTATGGTGGAGGTGATGCTTGCTATGGTGGAGGTGATGCTTGCTATGGTGAAGGTGATGCTTGCTATGGTGGAGGTGATGCTTGCTATGGTGGAGGTGATGCTTGCTATGGTGGAAGTGATGCTTGCTATGGTGGAGGTGATGCTTGCTATGGTGGAGGTGATGCTTGCTATGGTGGAGGTGATGCTTGCTATGGTGGAGGTGATGCTTGCTATGGTGGAGGTGATGCTTGCTATGGTGGAGGTGATGCTTGCTATGGTGAAGGTGATGCTTGGTATGGTAAAGGTGATGCTTGGTATGGTGAAGGTGATGCTTGGTATGGTGAAGGTGATGCTTGCTATGGTGAAGGTGATGCTTGCTATGGTGAAGGTGATGCTTGGTATGGTGAAGGTGTTGCTTGGTATGGTGAAGGTGATGCTTGGTATGGTGAAGGTGATGCTTGGTATGGTGAAGGTGATGCTTGGTATGGTGAAGGTGATGCTTGGTATGGTGAAGGTGATGCTTGCTATGGTGAGGGTGATGCTTGCTATGGTGAAGGTGATGCTTGGTATGGTAGAGGTGATGCTTGCTATGGTGAAGGTGATGCTTGCTATGGTGAAGGTGATGCTTGCTATGGTGAAGGTGACGCTTGCTATGGTGAAGGTGATGCTTGCTGTGGTGGAGGTGATGCTTGCTGTGGTGGAGGTGATGCTTGCTATGGTGGAGGTGATGCTTGCTATGGTGGAGGTGATGCTTGCTATGGTGGAGGTGATGCTTGCTATGGTGAAGGTGATGCTTGGTATGGTGAAGGTGATGCTTGGTATGGTGAAGGTGATGCTTGGTATGGTGAAGGTGATGCTTGGTATGGTGAAGGTGATGCTTGGTATGGTGAAGGTGATGCTTGTTATGGTGAAGGTGATGCTTGGTATGGTGAAGGTGATGCTTGGTATGGTGAAGGTGATGCTTGGTATGGTGAAGGTGATGCTTGGTATGGTGAAGGTGATGCTTGGTATGGTGAAGGTGATGCTTGCTATGGTGGAGGTGATGCTTGCTATGGTGGAGGTGATGCTTGCTATGGTGGAGGTGATGCTTGCTATGGTGGAGTTGATGCTTGCTATGGTGGAGGTGATGCTTGCTATGGTGGAGGTGATGCTTGCTATGGTGGAGGTGATGCTTGCTATGGTGGAGGTGATGCTTGCTATGGTGAAGGTGATGCTTGGTATGGTGAAGGTGATGCTTGGTATGGTGAAGGTGTTGCTTGGTATGGTGAAGGTGTTGCTTGGTATGGTGAAGGTGATGCTTGGTATGGTGAAGGTGATGCTTGCTATGGTGGAGGTGATGCTTGCTATGGTGGAGGTGATGCTTGCTATGGTGGAGGTGATGCTTGCTATGGTGAAGGTGATGCTTGCTATGGTGAAGGTGATGCTTGCTATGGTGAAGGTGATGCTTGCTATGGTGAAGGTGATGCTTGCTATGGTGAAGGTGATGCTTGGTATGGTGAAGGTGATGCTTGGTATGGTGAAGGTGATGCTTGGTATGGTGAAGGTGATGCTTGGTATGGTGAAGGTGATGCTTGGTATGGTGAAGGTGATGCTTGGTATGGTGAAGGTGATGCTTGGTATGGTGAAGGTGATGCTTGGTATGGTGAAGGTGATGCTTGGTATGGTGAAGGTGATGCTTGGTATGGTGAAGGTGATGCTTGGCATGGTGAAGGTGATGCTTGGTATGGTGAAGGTGATGCTTGGTATGGTGAAGGTGATGCTTGGTATGGTGAAGGTGATGCTTGGTATGGTGAAGGTGATGCTTGGTATGGTGAAGGTGATGCTTGGTATGGTGAAGGTGATGCTTGGTATGGTGAAGGTGATGCTTGGTATGGTGAAGGTGATGCTTGCTATGGTGGAGGTGATGCTTGCTATGGTGGAGGTGATACTTGCTATGGTGGAGGTGATGCTTGCTATGGTGGAGGTGATGCTTGCTATGGTGGAGGTGATGCTTGCTATGGTGAAGGTGATGCTTGGTATAGTGAAGGTGATGCTTGGTATGGTGAAGGTGATGCTTGCTATGGTGAAGGTGATGCTTGGTATAGTGAAGGTGATGCTTGGTATAGTGAAGGTGATGCTTGGTATGGTGAAGGTGATGCTTGCTATGGTGGAGGTGATGCTTGCTATGGTGAAGGTGATGCTTGTTATGGTGAAGGTGATGCTTGTTATGGTGAAGGTGATGCTTGCTATGGTGAAGGTGATGCTTGCTATGGTGAAGGTGATGCTTGCTATGGTGGAGGTGATGCTTGCTATGGTGAAGGTGATGCTTGCTATGGTGAAGGTGATGCTTGCTATGGTGAAGGTGATGCTTGCTATGGTGAAGGTGATGCTTGCAATGGTGAAGGTGATGCTTGCTATGGTGGAGGTGATGCTTGCTATGGTGAAGGTGATGCTTGCTATGGTGGAGGTGATGCTTGCTATGGTGGAGGTGATGCTTGCTATGGTGGAAGTGATGCTTGCTATGGTGGAGGTGATGCTTGCTATGGTGGAGGTGATGCTTGCTATGGTGGAGGTGATGCTTGCTATGGTGGAGGTGATGCTTGCTATGGTGGAGGTGATGCTTGCTATGGTGGAGGTGATGCTTGCTATGGTGAAGGTGATGCTTGGTATGGTAAAGGTGATGCTTGGTATGGTGAAGGTGATGCTTGGTATGGTGAAGGTGATGCTTGCTATGGTGAAGGTGATGCTTGCTATGGTGAAGGTGATGCTTGGTATGGTGAAGGTGTTGCTTGGTATGGTGAAGGTGATGCTTGGTATGGTGAAGGTGATGCTTGGTATGGTGAAGGTGATGCTTGGTATGGTGAAGGTGATGCTTGGTATGGTGAAGGTGATGCTTGCTATGGTGAGGGTGATGCTTGCTATGGTGAAGGTGATGCTTGGTATGGTGGAGGTGATGCTTGCTATGGTGAAGGTGATGCTTGCTATGGTGAAGGTGATGCTTGCTATGGTGAAGGTGATGCTTGCTATGGTGGAGGTGATGCTTGCTGTGGTGGAGGTGATGCTTGCTATGGTGGAGGTGATGCTTGCTATGGTGGAGGTGATGCTTGCTATGGTGGAGGTGATGCTTGCTATGGTGGAGGTGATGCTTGCTATGGTGAAGGTGATGCTTGGTATGGTGAAGGTGATGCTTGGTATGGTGAAGGTGATGCTTGGTATGGTGAAGGTGATGCTTGGTATGGTGAAGGTGATGCTTGGTATGGTGAAGGTGATGCTTGTTATGGTGAAGGTGATGCTTGGTATGGTGAAGGTGATGCTTGGTATGGTGAAGGTGATGCTTGGTATGGTGAAGGTGATGCTTGGTATGGTGAAGGTGATGCTTGCTATGGTGGAGGTGATGCTTGCTATGGTGGAGGTGATGCTTGCTATGGTGGAGGTGATGCTTGCTATGGTGGAGTTGATGCTTGCTATGGTGGAGGTGATGCTTGCTATGGTGGAGGTGATGCTTGCTATGGTGGAGGTGATGCTTGCTATGGTGAAGGTGATGCTTGGTATGGTGAAGGTGATGCTTGGTATGGTGAAGGTGTTGCTTGGTATGGTGAAGGTGTTGCTTGGTATGGTGAAGGTAATGCTTGGTATGGTGAAGGTGATGCTTGGTATGGTGAAGGTGATGCTTGGTATGGTGAAGGTGATGCTTGGTATGGTGAAGGTGATGCTTGGTATGGTGAAGGTGATGCTTGGTATGGTAAAGATGATGCTTGGTATGGTGAAGGTGATGCTTGGTATGGTGAAGGTGATGCTTGCTATGGTGAAGGTGATGCTTGGTATGGTGAAGGTGATGCTTGGTATGGTGAAGGTGATGCTTGGTATGGTGAAGGTGATGCTTGGTATGGTGAAGGTGATGCTTGGTATGGTGAAGGTGATGCTTGGTATGGTGAAGGTGATGCTTGGTATGGTGAAGGTGATGCTTGCTATGGTGGAGGTGATGCTTGCTATGGTGGAGGTGATGCTTGCTATGGTGAAGGTGATGCTTGCTATGGTGGAGGTGATGCTTGCTATGGTGGAGGTGATGCTTGCTATGGTGAAGGTGATGCTTGGTATAGTGAAGGTGATGCTTGGTATGGTGAAGGTGATGCTTGCTATGGTGAAGGTGATGCTTGGTATAGTGAAGGTGATGCTTGGTATAGTGAAGGTGATGCTTGGTATGGTGAAGGTGATGCTTGCTATGGTGGAGGTGATGCTTGCTATGGTGAAGGTGATGCTTGTTATGGTGAAGGTGATGCTTGTTATGGTGAAGGTGATGCTTGCTATGGTGAAGGTGATGCTTGCTATGGTGAAGGTGATGCTTGCTATGGTGGAGGTGATGCTTGCTATGGTGGAGGTGATGCTTGCTATGGTGAAGGTGATGCTTGCTATGGTGGAGGTGATGCTTGCTATGGTGGAGGTGATGCTTGCTATGGTGGAAGTGATGCTTGCTATGGTGGAGGTGATGCTTGCTATGGTGGAGGTGATGCTTGCTATGGTGGAGGTGATGCTTGCTATGGTGGAGGTGATGCTTGCTATGGTGGAGGTGATGCTTGCTATGGTGGAGGTGATGCTTGCTATGGTGAAGGTGATGCTTGGTATGGTAAAGGTGATGCTTGGTATGGTGAGGGTGATGCTTGGTATGGTGAAGGTGATGCTTGCTATGGTGAAGGTGATGCTTGCTATGGTGAAGGTGATGCTTGGTATGGTGAAGGTGTTGCTTGGTATGGTGAAGGTGATGCTTGGTATGGTGAAGGTGATGCTTGGTATGGTGAAGGTGATGCTTGGTATGGTGAAGGTGATGCTTGGTATGGTGAAGGTGATGCTTGCTATGGTGAGGGTGATGCTATGGTGAAGGTGATGCTTGGTATGGTGGAGGTGATGCTTGCTATGGTGAAGGTGATGCTTGCTATGGTGAAGGTGATGCTTGCTATGGTGAAGGTGATGCTTGCTATGGTGAAGGTGATGCTTGCTGTGGTGGAGGTGATGCTTGCTATGGTGGAGGTGATGCTTGCTATGGTGGAGGTGATGCTTGCTATGGTGGAGGTGATGCTTGCTATGGTGGAGGTGATGCTTGCTATGGTGAAGGTGATGCTTGGTATGGTGAAGGTGATGCTTGGTATGGTGAAGGTGATGCTTGGTATGGTGAAGGTGATGCTTGGTATGGTGAAGGTGATGCTTGTTATGGTGAAGGTGATGCTTGTTATGGTGAAGGTGATGCTTGGTATGGTGAAGGTGATGCTTGGTATGGTGAAGGTGATGCTTGGTATGGTGAAGGTGATGCTTGGTATGGTGAAGGTGATGCTTGGTATGGTGAAGGTGATGCTTGCTATGGTGGAGGTGATGCTTGCTATGGTGGAGGTGATGCTTGCTATGGTGGAGGTGATGCTTGCTATGGTGGAGTTGATGCTTGCTATGGTGGAGGTGATGCTTGCTATGGTGGAGGTGATGCTTGCTATGGTGGAGGTGATGCTTGCTATGGTGGAGGTGATGCTTGCTATGGTGAAGGTGATGCTTGGTATGGTGAAGGTGATGCTTGGTATGGTGAAGGTGTTGCTTGGTATGGTGAAGGTGATGCTTGGTATGGTGAAGGTGATGCTTGCTATGGTGGAGGTGATGCTTGCTATGGTGGAGGTGATGCTTGCTATGGTGGAGGTGATGCTTGCTATGGTGAAGGTGATGCTTGCTATGGTGAAGGTGATGCTTGCTATGGTGAAGGTGATGCTTGCTATGGTGAAGGTGATGCTTGCTATGGTGAAGGTGATGCTTGGTATGGTGAAGGTGATGCTTGGTATGGTGAAGGTGATGCTTGGTATGGTGAAGGTGATGCTTGGTATGGTGAAGGTGATGCTTGGTATGGTGAAGGTGATGCTTGGTATGGTGAAGGTGATGCTTGGTATGGTGAAGGTGATGCTTGGTATGGTGAAGGTGATGCTTGGTATGGTGAAGGTGATGCTTGGTATGGTGAAGGTGATGCTTGGCATGGTGAAGGTGATACTTGGTATGGTGAAGGTGATACTTGCTATGGAGGAAGTCGATGCTTGCTATGGCGAAAGTGATGGTTGCTATGGTGAAGGTGATGCTTGCTATGGTGAAGGTGATGCTTGCTATGGTGAAGGTGATGCTTGCTATGGTGAAGGTGATGCATGCTATGGTGAAGGTGATGCTTGCTATGGTGAACGTGATGCTTGCTATGGTGAAGGTGATGCTTGCTATGGTGAAGGTGATGCTTGCTATGGTGAAGGTGATGCTTGGTATGGTGAAGGTGATGCTTGGTATGGTGAAGGTGATGCTTGGTATGGTGAAGGTGATGCTTGGTATGGTGAAGGTGATGCTTGGTATGGTGAAGGTGATGCTTGGTATGGTGAAGGTGATGCTTGGTATGGTGAAGGTGATACTTGGTATGGTGAAGGTGATACTTGATATGGCGGAAGTCGATGCTTGCTATGGTGAAGGTGATGCTTGGTATGGTGAAGGTGATGCTTGGTATGGTGAAGGTGATGCTTGGTATGGTGAAGGTGATGCTTGGTATGGTGAAGGTGATGCTTGCTATGGTGAAGGTGATGCTTGCTATGGTGAAGGTGATGCTTGGTATGGTGAAGGTGATGCTTGGTATGGTGAAGGTGATGCTTGGTATGGTGAAGGTGATGCTTGGTATGGTGAAGGTGATGCTTGGTATGGTGAAGGTGATGCTTGGTATGGTGAAGGTGATGCTTGGTATGGTAAAGATGATGCTTGGTATGGTGAAGGTGATGCTTGGTATGGTGAAGGTGATGCTTGCTATGGTGAAGGTGATGCTTGGTATGGTGAAGGTGATGCTTGGTATGGTGAAGGTGATGCTTGGTATGGTGAAGGTGATGCTTGGTATGGTGAAGGTGATGCTTGGTATGGTGAAGGTGATGCTTGGTATGGTGAAGGTGATGCTTGCTATGGTGGAGGTGATGCTTGCTATGGTGGAGGTGATGCTTGCTATGGTGGAGGTGATGCTTGCTATGGTGGAGGTGATGCTTGCTATGGTGGAGGTGATGCTTGCTATGGTGAAGGTGATGCTTGGTATAGTGAAGGTGATGCTTGGTATGGTGAAGGTGATGCTTGCTATGGTGAAGGTGATGCTTGGTATAGTGAAGGTGATGCTTGGTATAGTGAAGGTGATGCTTGGTATGGTGAAGGCGATGCTTGCTATGGTGGAGGTGATGCTTGCTATGGTGAAGGTGATGCTTGTTATGGTGAAGGTGATGCTTGTTATGGTGAAGGTGATGCTTGCTATGGTGAAGGTGATGCTTGCTATGGTGAAGGTGATGCTTGCTATGGTGGAGGTGATGCTTGCTATGGTGAAGGTGATGCTTGCTATGGTGAAGGTGATGCTTGCAATGGTGAAGGTGATGCTTGCTATGGTGGAGGTGATGCTTGCTATGGTGAAGGTGATGCTTGCTATGGTGGAGGTGATGCTTGCTATGGTGGAGGTGATGCTTGCTATGGTGGAAGTGATGCTTGCTATGGTGGAGGTGATGCTTGCTATGGTGGAGGTGATGCTTGCTATGGTGGAGGTGATGCTTGCTATGGTGGAGGTGATGCTTGCTATGGTGGAGGTGATGCTTGCTATGGTGGAGGTGATGCTTGCTATGGTGAAGGTGATGCTTGGTATGGTAAAGGTGATGCTTGGTATGGTGAAGGTGATGCTTGGTATGGTGAAGGTGATGCTTGCTATGGTGAAGGTGATGCTTGCTATGGTGAAGGTGATGCTTGGTATGGTGAAGGTGTTGCTTGGTATGGTGAAGGTGATGCTTGGTATGGTGAAGGTGATGCTTGGTATGGTGAAGGTGATGCTTGGTATGGTGAAGGTGATGCTTGGTATGGTGAAGGTGATGCTTGCTATGGTGAGGGTGATGCTTGCTATGGTGAAGGTGATGCTTGGTATGGTGGAGGTGATGCTTGCTATGGTGAAGGTGATGCTTGCTATGGTGAAGGTGATGCTTGCTATGGTGAAGGTGATGCTTGCTATGGTGAAGGTGATGCTTGTTATGGTGAAGGTGATGCTTGGTATGGTGAAGGTGATGCTTGGTATGGTGAAGGTGATGCTTGGTATGGTGAAGGTGATGCTTGGTATGGTGAAGGTGATGCTTGGTATGGTGAAGGTGATGCTTGGTATGGTGAAGGTGATGCTTGCTATGGTGGAGGTGATGCATGCTATGGTGGAGGTGATGCTTGCTATGGTGGAGGTGATGCTTGCTATGGTGGAGTTGATGCTTGCTATGGTGGAGGTGATGCTTGCTATGGTGGAGGTGATGCTTGCTATGGTGGAGGTGATGCTTGCTATGGTGGAGGTGATGCTTGCTATGGTGAAGGTGATGCTTGGTATGGTGAAGGTGATGCTTGGTATGGTGAAGGTGTTGCTTGGTATGGTGAAGGTGTTGCTTGGTATGGTGAAGGTGATGCTTGGTATGGTGAAGGTGATGCTTGCTATGGTGGAGGTGATGCTTGCTAGGGTGGAGGTGATGCTTGCTATGGTGGAGGTGATGCTTGCTATGGTGGAGGTGATGCTTGCTATGGTGAAGGTGATGCTTGCTATGGTGAAGGTGATGCTTGCTATGGTGAAGGTGATGCTTGCTATGGTGAAGGTGATGCTTGCTATGGTGAAGGTGATGCTTGGTATGGTGAAGGTGATGCTTGGTATGGTGAAGGTGATGCTTGGTATGGTGAAGGTGATGCTTGGTATGGTGAAGGTGATGCTTGGTATGGTGAAGGTGATGCTTGGTATGGTGAAGGTGATGCTTGGTATGGTGAAGGTGATGCTTGGTATGGTGAAGGTGATGCTTGGTATGGTGAAGGTGATGCTTGGTATGGTGAAGGTGATGATTGGCATGGTGAAGGTGATACTTGGTATGGTGAAGGTGATACTTGCTATGGAGGAAGTCGATGCTTGCTATGGCGAAAGTGATGGTTGCTATGGTGAAGGTGATGCTTGCTATGGTGAAGGTGATGCTTGCTATGGTGAAGGTGATGCTTGCTATGGTGAAGGTGATGCATGCTATGGTGAAGGTGATGCTTGCTATGGTGAACGTGATGCTTGCTATGGTGAAGGTGATGCTTGCTATGGTGAAGGTGATGCTTGCTATGGTGAAGGTGATGCTTGGTATGGTGAAGGTGATGCTTGGTATGGTGAAGGTGATGCTTGGTATGGTGAAGGTGATGCTTGGTATGGTGAAGGTGATGCTTGGTATGGTGAAGGTGATGCTTGGTATGGTGAAGGTGATGCTTGGTATGGTGAAGGTGATACTTGGTATGGTGAAGGTGATACTTGCTATGGCGGAAGTCGATGCTTGCTATGGTGAAGGTGATGCTTGGTATGGTGAAGGTGATGCTTGGTATGGTGAAGGTGATGCTTGGTATGGTGAAGGTGATGCTTGGTATGGTGAAGGTGATGCTTGCTATGGTGAAGGTGATGCTTGGTATGGTGAAGGTGATGCTTGGTATGGTGAAGGTGATGCTTGGTATGGTGAAGATGATGCTTGGTATGGTGAAGGTGATGCTTGGTATGGTGAGGTGATACTTGGTATGGTGAAGGTGATGCTTGGTATGGTGAAGGTGATACTTGGTATGGTGAAGGTGATACTTGGTATGGTGAAGGTGATACTTGCTATGGAGGAAGTCGATGCTTGCTATGGCGAAAGTGATGCTTGCTATGGTGAAGGTGATGCTTGCTATGGTGAAGGTGATGCTTGCTATGGTGAAGGTGATGCTTGCTATGGTGAAGGTGATGCATGCTATGGTGAAGGTGATGCTTGCTATGGTGAACGTGATGCTTGCTATGGTGAAGGTGATGCTTGCTATGGTGAAGGTGATGCTTGCTATGGTGAAGGTGATGCTTGGTATGGTGAAGGTGATGCTTGGTATGGTGAAGGTGATGCTTGGTATGGTGAAGGTGATGCTTGGTATGGTGAAGGTGATGCTTGGTATGGTGAAGGTGATGCTTGGTATGGTGAAGGTGATGCTTGGTATGGTGAAGGTGATACTTGGTATGGTGAAGGTGATACTTGCTATGGCGGAAGTCGATGCTTGCTATGGTGAAGGTGATGCTTGGTATGGTGAAGGTGATGCTTGGTATGGTGAAGGTGATGCTTGGTATGGTGAAGGTGATGCTTGGTATGGTGAAGGTGATGCTTGCTATGGTGAAGGTGATGCTTGGTATGGTGAAGGTGATGCTTGGTATGGTGAAGGTGATGCTTGGTATGGTGAAGGTGATGCTTGGTATGGTGAAGGTGATGCTTGGTATGGTGAGGTGATACTTGGTATGGTGAAGGTGATACTTGGTATGGTGAAGGTGATACTTGGTATGGTGAAGGTGATACTTGGTATGGTGAAGGTGATACTTGGTATGGTGAAGGTGATGCTTGCTATGGTGAAGGTGATGCTTGCTATGGTCGAGGTGATGCTTGCTATGGTGGAGGTGATGCTTGCTATGGTGGAGGTGATGCTTGCTATGGTGGAGGTATGCTTGCTATGGTGGAGGTATGCTTGCTATGGTGAAGGTGATGCTTGCTATGGTGGAGGTGATGCTTGCTATGGTGGAGGTGATGCTTGCTATGGTGGAGGTGATGCTTGCTATGGTGGAGGTGATGCTTGCTATGGTGAAGGTGATGCTTGGTATGGTAAAGGTGATGCTTGGTATGGTGAAGGTGATGCTTGGTATGGTGAAGGTGATGCTTGCTATGGTGAAGGTGATGCTTGCTATGGTGAAGGTGATGCTTGGTATGGTGAAGGTGTTGCTTGGTATGGTGAAGGTGATGCTTGGTATGGTGAAGGTGATGCTTGGTATGGTGAAGGTGATGCTTGGTATGGTGAAGGTGATGCTTGGTATGGTGAAGGTGATGCTTGCTATGGTGAGGGTGATGCTTGCTATGGTGAAGGTGATGCTTGGTATGGTGGAGGTGATGCTTGCTATGGTGAAGGTGATGCTTGCTATGGTGAAGGTGATGCTTGCTATGGTGAAGGTGATGCTTGCTATGGTGAAGGTGATGCTTGCTGTGGTGGAGGTGATGCTTGCTATGGTGGAGGTGATGCTTGCTATGGTGGAGGTGATGCTTGCTATGGTGGAGGTGATGCTTGCTATGGTGGAGGTGATGCTTGCTATGGTGAAGGTGATGCTTGGTATGGTGAAGGTGATGCTTGGTATGGTGAAGGTGATGCTTGGTATGGTGAAGGTGATGCTTGTTATGGTGAAGGTGATGCTTGGTATGGTGAAGGTGATGCTTGGTATGGTGAAGGTGATGCTTGGTATGGTGAAGGTGATGCTTGGTATGGTGAAGGTGATGCTTGGTATGGTGAAGGTGATGCTTGGTATGGTGAAGGTGATGCTTGCTATGGTGGAGGTGATGCTTGCTATGGTGGAGGTGATGCTTGCTATGGTGGAGGTGATGCTTGCTATGGTGGAGTTGATGCTTGCTATGGTGGAGGTGATGCTTGCTATGGTGGAGGTGATGCTTGCTATGGTGGAGGTGATGCTTGCTATGGTGGAGGTGATGCTTGCTATGGTGAAGGTGATGCTTGGTATGGTGAAGGTGATGCTTGGTATGGTGAAGGTGTTGCTTGGTATGGTGAAGGTGTTGCTTGGTATGGTGAAGGTGATGCTTGGTATGGTGAAGGTGATGCTTGCTATGGTGGAGGTGATGCTTGCTAGGGTGGAGGTGATGCTTGCTATGGTGGAGGTGATGCTTGCTATGGTGGAGGTGATGCTTGCTATGGTGAAGGTGATGCTTGCTATGGTGAAGGTGATGCTTGCTATGGTGAAGGTGATGCTTGCTATGGTGAAGGTGATGCTTGCTATGGTGAAGGTGATGCTTGGTATGGTGAAGGTGATGCTTGGTATGGTGAAGGTGATGCTTGGTATGGTGAAGGTGATGCTTGGTATGGTGAAGGTGATGCTTGGTATGGTGAAGGTGATGCTTGGTATGGTGAAGGTGATGCTTGGTATGGTGAAGGTGATGCTTGGCATGGTGAAGGTGATACTTGGTATGGTGAAGGTGATACTTGCTATGGAGGAAGTCGATGCTTGCTATGGCGAAAGTGATGGTTGCTATGGTGAAGGTGATGCTTGCTATGGTGAAGGTGATGCTTGCTATGGTGAAGGTGATGCTTGCTATGGTGAAGGTGATGCATGCTATGGTGAAGGTGATGCTTGCTATGGTGAACGTGATGCTTGCTATGGTGAAGGTGATGCTTGCTATGGTGAAGGTGATGCTTGGTATGGTGAAGGTGATGCTTGGTATGGTGAAGGTGATGCTTGGTATGGTGAAGGTGATGCTTGGTATGGTGAAGGTGATGCTTGGTATGGTGAAGGTGATGCTTGGTATGGTGAAGGTCATGCTTGGTATGGTGAAGGTGATACTTGGTATGGTGAAGGTGATACTTGCTATGGCGGAAGTCGATGCTTGCTATGGTGAAGGTGATGCTTGGTATGGTGAAGGTGATGCTTGGTATGGTGAAGGTGATGCTTGGTATGGTGAAGGTGATGCTTGGTATGGTGAAGGTGATGCTTGCTATGGTGAAGGTGATGCTTGGTATGGTGAAGGTGATGCTTGGTATGGTGAAGGTGATGCTTGGTATGGTGAAGATGATGCTTGGTATGGTGAAGGTGATGCTTGGTATGGTGAGGTGATACTTGGTATGGTGAAGGTGATGCTTGGTATGGTGAAGGTGATACTTGGTATGGTGAAGGTGATACTTGGTATGGTGAAGGTGATACTTGGTATGGTGAAGGTGATACTTGCTATGGAGGAAGTCGATGCTTGCTATGGCGAAAGTGATGCTTGCTATGGTGAAGGTGATGCTTGCTATGGTGAAGGTGATGCTTGCTATGGTGAAGGTGATGTTTGCTATGGTGAAGGTGATGCATGCTATGGTGAAGGTGATGCTTGGTATGGTGAACGTGATGCTTGCTATGGTGAAGGTGATGCTTGCTATGGTGAAGGTGATGCTTGCTATGGTGAAGGTGATGCTTGGTATGGTGAAGGTGATGCTTGGTATGGTGAAGGTGATGCTTGGTATGGTGAAGGTGATGCTTGGTATGGTGAAGGTGATGCTTGGTATGGTGAAGGTGATGCTTGGTATGGTGAAGGTGATGCTTGGTATGGTGAAGGTGATACTTGGTATGGTGAAGGTGATACTTGCTATGGCGGAAGTCGATGCTTGCTATGGTGAAGGTGATGCTTGGTATGGTGAAGGTGATGCTTGGTATGGTGAAGGTGATGCTTGGTATGGTGAAGGTGATGCTTGGTATGGTGAAGGTGATGCTTGCTATGGTGAAGGTGATGCTTGGTATGGTGAAGGTGATGCTTGGTATGGTGAAGGTGATGCTTGGTATGGTGAAGGTGATGCTTGGTATGGTGAAGGTGATGCTTGGTATGGTGAGGTGATACTTGGTATGGTGAAGGTGATACTTGGTATGGTGAAGGTGATACTTGGTATGGTGAAGGTGATACTTGGTATGGTGAAGGTGATACTTGGTATGGTGAAGGTGATACTTGGTATGGTGAAGGTGATACTTGGTATGGTGAAGGTGATGCTTGCTATGGTGAAGGTGATGCTTGCTATGGTCGAGGTGATGCTTGCTATGGTGGAGGTGATGCTTGCTATGGTGGAGGTGATGCTTGCTATGGTGGAGGTATGCTTGCTATGGTGGAGGTATGCTTGCTATGGTGAAGGTGATGCTTGCTATGGTGGAGGTGATGCTTGCTATGGTGGAGGTGATGCTTGCTATGGTGGAGGTGATGGTTGCTATGGTGGAGGTGATGCTTGCTATGGTGGAGGTGATGCTTGCTATGGTGGAGGTGATGCTTGCTATGGTGGAGGTGATGCTTGCTATGGTGGAGGTGATGCTTGCTGTGGTGAAGGTGATGCTTGGTATAGTGAAGGTGATGCTTGGTATGGTGAAGGTGATGCTTGGTATAGTGAAGGTGATGCTTGGTATGGTGAAGGTGATGCTTGCTATGGTGGAGGTGATGCTTGCTATGGTGAAGGTGATGCTTGTTATGGTGAAGGTGATGCTTGTTATGGTGAAGGTGATGCTTGCTATGGTGAAGGTGATGCTTGCTATGGTGAAGGTGATGCTTGCTATGGTGAAGGTGATGCTTGCTATGGTGAAGGTGATGCTTGCTATGGTGAAGGTGATGCTTGCTATGGTGAAGGTGATGCTTGCAATGGTGAAGGTGATGCTTGCTATGGTGGAGGTGATGCTTGCTATGGTGAAGGTGATGCTTGCTATGGTGGAGGTGATGCTTGCTATGGTGGAGGTGATGCTTGCTATGGTGGAAGTGATGCTTGCTATGGTGGAGGTGATGCTTGCTATGGTGGAGGTGATGCTTGCTATGGTGGAGGTGATGCTTTCTATGGTGGAGGTGATGCTTGCTATGGTGGAGGTGGTGCTTGCTATGGTGGAGGTGATGCTTGCTATGGTGAAGGTGATGCTTGGTATGGTAAAGGTGATGCTTGGTATGGTGAAGGTGATGCTTGGTATGGTGAAGGTGATGCTTGCTATGGTGAAGGTGATGCTTGGTATGGTGAAGGTGATGCTTGCTATGGTGAAGGTGATGCTTGCTATGGTGAAGGTGATGCTTGGTATGGTGAAGGTGTTGCTTGGTATGGTGAAGGTGATGCTTGGTATGGTGAAGGTGATGCTTGGTATGGTGAAGGTGATGCTTGGTATGGTGAAGGTGATGCTTGGTATGGTGAAGGTGATGCTTGGTATGGTGAAGGTGATGCTTGCTATGGTGAGGGTGATGCTTGCTATGGTGAAGGTGATGCTTGGTATGGTGAAGGTGATGCTTGCTATGGTGAAGGTGATGCTTGCTATGGTGAACGTGATGCTTGCTATGGTGAAGGTGATGCTTGCTATGGTGAAGGTGATGCTTGCTATGGTGAAGGTGATGCTTGCTATGGTGGAGGTGATGCTTGCTATGGTGGAGGTGATGCTTGCTATGGTGGAGGTGATGCTTGCTATGGTGGAGGTGATGCTTGCTATGGTGGAGGTGATGCTTGCTATGGTGGAGGTGATGCTTGGTATGGTGAAGGTGATGCTTGGTATGGTGAAGGTGATGCTTGGTATGGTGAAGGTGATGCTTGGTATGGTGAAGGTGATGCTTGGTATGGTGAAGGTGATGCTTGTTATGGTGAAGGTGATGCTTGTTATGATGAAGGTGATGCTTGGTATGGTGAAGGTGATGCTTGGTCTGGTGAAGGTGATGCTTGGTATGGTGAAAGTGATGCTTGGTATGGTGAAGGTGATGCTTGCTATGGTGGAGGTGATGCTTGCTATGGTGGAGGTGATGCTTGCTATGGTGGAGGTGATGCTTGCTATGGTGGAGTTGATGCTTGCTATGGTGGAGGTGATGCTTGCTATGGTGGAGGTGATGCTTGCTATGGTGAAGGTGATGCTTGGTATGGTGAAGGTGATGCTTGGTATGGTGAAGGTGATGCTTGGTATGGTGAAGGTGATGCTTGGTATGGTGAAGGTGATGCTTGCTATGGTGAAGGTGATGCTTGGTATGGTGAAGGTGATGCTTGGTATGGTGAAGGTGATGCTTGGTATGGTGAAGGTGATGCTTGGTATGGTGAAGGTGATGCTTGGTATGGTGAGGTGATACTTGGTATGGTGAAGGTGATACTTGGTATGGTGAAGGTGATGCTTGGTATGGTGAAGGTGATACTTGGTATGGTGAAGGTGATGCTTGCTATGGTGAAGGTGATGCTTGCTATGGTCGAGGTGATGCTTGCTATGGTGGAGGTGATGCTTGCTATGGTGGAGGTGATGCTTGCTATGGTGGAGGTATGCTTGCTATGGTGGAGGTATGCTTGCTATGGTGAAGGTGATGCTTGCTATGGTGGAGGTGATGCTTGCTATGGTGGAGGTGATGCTTGCTATGGTGGAGGTGATGGTTGCTATGGTGGAGGTGATGCTTGCTATGGTGGAGGTGATGCTTGCTATGGTGGAGGTGATGCTTGCTATGGTGGAGGTGATGCTTGGTATAGTGAAGGTGATGCTTGGTATGGTGAAGGTGATGCTTGCTATGGTGAAGGTGATGTTTGGTATAGTGAAGGTGATGCATGGTATAGTGAAGGTGATGCTTGGTATGGTGAAGGTGATGCTTGCTATGGTGGAGGTGATCTTGCTATGGTGAAGGTGATGCTTGTTATGGTGAAGGTGATGCTTGTTATGGTGAAGGTGATGCTTGCTATGGTGAAGGTGATGCTTGCTATGGTGAAGGTGATGCTTGCTATGGTGGAGGTGATGCTTGCTATGGTGAAGGTGATGCTTGCTATGGTGAAGGTGATGCTTGCTATGGTGAAGGTGATGCTTGCTATGGTGAAGGTGATGCTTGCAATGGTGAAGGTGATGCTTGCTATGGTGGAGGTGATGCTTGCTATGGTGAAGGTGATGCTTGCTATGGTGGAGGTGATGCTTGCTATGGTGGAGGTGATGCTTGCTATGGTGGAAGTGATGCTTGCTATGGTGGAGGTGATGCTTGCTATGGTGGAGGTGATGCTTGCTATGGTGGAGGTGATGCTTTCTATGGTGGAGGTGATGCTTGCTATGGTGGAGGTGGTGCTTGCTATGGTGGAGGTGATGCTTGCTATGGTGAAGGTGATGCTTGGTATGGTAAAGGTGATGCTTGGTATGGTGAAGGTGATGCTTGGTATGGTGAAGGTGATGCTTGCTATGGTGAAGGTGATGCTTGCTATGGTGAAGGTGATGCTTGGTATGGTGAAGGTGTTGCTTGGTATGGTGAAGGTGATGCTTGGTATGGTGAAGGTGATGCTTGGTATGGTGAAGGTGATGCTTGGTATGGTGAAGGTGATGCTTGGTATGGTGAAGGTGATGCTTGGTATGGTGAAGGTGATGCTTGCTATGGTGAGGGTGATGCTTGCTATGGTGAAGGTGATGCTTGGTATGGTGAAGGTGATGCTTGCTATGGTGAAGGTGATGCTTGCTATGGTGAACGTGATGCTTGCTATGGTGAAGGTGATGCTTGCTATGGTGAAGGTGATGCTTGCTATGGTGAAGGTGATGCTTGCTATGGTGGAGGTGATGCTTGCTATGGTGGAGGTGATGCTTGCTATGGTGGAGGTGATGCTTGCTATGGTGGAGGTGATGCTTGCTATGGTGGAGGTGATGCTTGCTATGGTGGAGGTGATGCTTGGTATGGTGAAGGTGATGCTTGGTATGGTGAAGGTGATGCTTGGTATGGTGAAGGTGATGCTTGGTATGGTGAAGGTGATGCTTGGTATGGTGAAGGTGATGCTTGTTATGGTGAAGGTGATGCTTGTTATGGTGAAGGTGATGCTTGGTATGGTGAAGGTGATGCTTGGTCTGGTGAAGGTGATGCTTGGTATGGTGAAAGTGATGCTTGGTATGGTGAAGGTGATGCTTGCTATGGTGGAGGTGATGCTTGCTATGGTGGAGGTGATGCTTGCTATGGTGGAGGTGATGCTTGCTATGGTGGAGTTGATGCTTGCTATGGTGGAGGTGATGCTTGCTATGGTGGAGGTGATGCTTGCTATGGTGGAGGTGATGCTTGCTATGGTGGAGGTGATGCTTGCTATGGTGAAGGTGATGCTTGGTATGGTGAAGGTGATGCTTGGTATGGTGAAGGTGTTGCTTGGTATGGTGAAGGTGATGCTTGGTATGGTGAAGGTGATGCTTGCTATGGTGGAGGTGATGCTTGCTATGGTGGAGGTGATGCTTGCTATGGTGGAGGTGATGCTTGCTATGGTGGAGGTGATGCTTGCTATGGTGAAGGTGATGCTTGCTATGGTGAAGGTGATGCTTGCTATGGTGAAGGTGATGCTTGCTATGGTGAAGGTGATGCTTGCTATGGTGAAGGTGATGCTTGGTATGGTGAAGGTGATGCTTGGTATGGTGAAGGTGATGCTTGGTATGGTGAAGGTGATGCTTGGTATGGTGAAGGTGATGCTTGGTATGGTGAAGGTGATGCTTGGTATGGTGAAGGTGATGCTTGGTATGGTGAAGGTGATACTTGGTATGGTGAAGGTGATACTTGCTATGGAGGAAGTCGATGCTTGCTATGGCGAAAGTGATGCTTGCTATGGTGAAGGTGATGCTTGCTATGGTGAAGGTGATGCTTGCTATGGTGAAGGTGATGCTTGCTATGGTGAAGGTGATGCATGCTATGGTGAAGGTGATGCTTGCTATGGTGAACGTGATGCTTGCTATGGTGAAGGTGATGCTTGCTATGGTGAAGGTGATGCTTGCTATGGTGAAGGTGATGCTTGGTATGGTGAAGGTGATGCTTGGTATGGTGAAGGTGATGCTTGGTATGGTGAAGGTGATGCTTGGTATGGTGAAGGTGATGCTTGGTATGGTGAAGGTGATGCTTGGTATGGTGAAGGTGATGCTTGGTATGGTGAAGGTGATACTTGGTATGGTGAAGGTGATACTTGCTATGGCGGAAGTCGATGCTTGCTATGGTGAAGGTGATGCTTGGTATGGTGAAGGTGATGCTTGGTATGGTGAAGGTGATGCTTGGTATGGTGAAGGTGATGCTTGCTATGGTGAAGGTGATGCTTGGTATGGTGAAGGTGATGCTTGGTATGGTGAAGGTGATGCTTGGTATGGTGAAGGTGATGCTTGGTATGGTGAAGGTGATGCTTGGTATGGTGAAGATGATGCTTGGTATGGTGAAGGTGATGCTTGGTATGGTGAGGTGATACTTGGTATGGTGAAGGTGATGCTTGGTATGGTGAAGGTGATACTTGGTATGGTGAAGGTGATACTTGGTATGGTGAAGGTGATACTTGGTATGGTGAAGGTGATACTTGCTATGGAGGAAGTCGATGCTTGCTATGGCGAAAGTGATGCTTGCTATGGTGAAGGTGATGCTTGCTATGGTGAAGGTGATGCTTGCTATGGTGAAGGTGATGCTTGCTATGGTGAAGGTGATGCATGCTATGGTGAAGGTGATGCTTGGTATGGTGAACGTGATGCTTGCTATGGTGAAGGTGATGCTTGCTATGGTGAAGGTGATGCTTGCTATGGTGAAGGTGATGCTTGGTATGGTGAAGGTGATGCTTGGTATGGTGAAGGTGATGCTTGGTATGGTGAAGGTGATGCTTGGTATGGTGAAGGTGATGCTTGGTATGGTGAAGGTGATGCTTGGTATGGTGAAGGTGATGCTTGGTATGGTGAAGGTGATACTTGGTATGGTGAAGGTGATACTTGCTATGGCGGAAGTCGATGCTTGCTATGGTGAAGGTGATGCTTGGTATGGTGAAGGTGATGCTTGGTATGGTGAAGGTGATGCTTGGTATGGTGAAGGTGATGCTTGGTATGGTGAAGGTGATGCTTGGTGTGGTGAAGGTGATGCTTGGTATGGTGAAGGTGATGCTTGGTATGGTGAAGGTGATGCTTGGTATGGTGAAGGTGATGCTTGGTATGGTGAGGTGATACTTGGTATGGTGAAGGTGATACTTGGTATGGTGAAGGTGATACTTGGTATGGTGAAGGTGATACTTGGTATGGTGAAGGTGATACTTGGTATGGTGAAGGTGATACTTGGTATGGTGAAGGTGATACTTGGTATGGTGAAGGTGATGCTTGCTATGGTGAAGGTGATGCTTGCTATGGTCGAGGTGATGCTTGCTATGGTGGAGGTGATGCTTGCTATGGTGGAGGTGATGCTTGCTATGGTGGAGGTATGCTTGCTATGGTGGAGGTATGCTTGCTATGGTGAAGGTGATGCTTGCTATGGTGGAGGTGATGCTTGCTATGGTGGAGGTGATGCTTGCTATGGTGGAGGTGATGGTTGCTATGGTGGAGGTGATGCTTGCTATGGTGGAGGTGATGCTTGCTATGGTGGAGGTGATGCTTGCTATGGTGGAGGTGATGCTTGCTATGGTGGAGGTGATGCTTGCTGTGGTGAAGGTGATGCTTGGTATAGTGAAGGTGATGCTTGGTATGGTGAAGGTGATGCTTGGTATAGTGAAGGTGATGCTTGGTATGGTGAAGGTGATGCTTGCTATGGTGGAGGTGATGCTTTCTATGGTGAAGGTGATGCTTGTTATGGTGAAGGTGATGCTTGTTATGGTGAAGGTGATGCTTGCTATGGTGAAGGTGATGCTTGCTATGGTGAAGGTGATGCTTGCTATGGTGGAGGTGATGCTTGCTATGGTGAAGGTGATGCTTGCTATGGTGAAGGTGATGCTTGCTATGGTGAAGGTGATGCTTGCTATGGTGAAGGTGATGCTTGCAATGGTGAAGGTGATGCTTGCTATGGTGGAGGTGATGCTTGCTATGGTGAAGGTGATGCTTGCTATGGTGGAGGTGATGCTTGCTATGGTGGAGGTGATGCTTGCTATGGTGGAAGTGATGCTTGCTATGGTGGAGGTGATGCTTGCTATGGTGGAGGTGATGCTTGCTATGGTGGAGGTGATGCTTTCTATGGTGGAGGTGATGCTTGCTATGGTGGAGGTGGTGCTTGCTATGGTGGAGGTGATGCTTGCTATGGTGAAGGTGATGCTTGGTATGGTAAAGGTGATGCTTGGTATGGTGAAGGTGATGCTTGGTATGGTGAAGGTGATGCTTGCTATGGTGAAGGTGATGCTTGGTATGGTGAAGGTGATGCTTGCTATGGTGAAGGTGATGCTTGCTATGGTGAAGGTGATGCTTGGTATGGTGAAGGTGTTGCTTGGTATGGTGAAGGTGATGCTTGGTATGGTGAAGGTGATGCTTGGTATGGTGAAGGTGATGCTTGGTATGGTGAAGGTGATGCTTGGTATGGTGAAGGTGATGCTTGGTATGGTGAAGGTGATGCTTGCTATGGTGAGGGTGATGCTTGCTATGGTGAAGGTGATGCTTGGTATGGTGAAGGTGATGCTTGCTATGGTGAAGGTGATGCTTGCTATGGTGAACGTGATGCTTGCTATGGTGAAGGTGATGCTTGCTATGGTGAAGGTGATGCTTGCTATGGTGAAGGTGATGCTTGCTATGGTGGAGCTGATGCTTGCTATGGTGGAGGTGATGCTTGCTATGGTGGAGGTGATGCTTGCTATGGTGGAGGTGATGCTTGCTATGGTGGAGGTGATGCTTGCTATGGTGGAGGTGATGCTTGGTATGGTGAAGGTGATGCTTGGTATGGTGAAGGTGATGCTTGGTATGGTGAAGGTGATGCTTGTTATGGTGAAGGTGATGCTTGTTATGATGAAGGTGATGCTTGGTATGGTGAAGGTGATGCTTGGTCTGGTGAAGGTGATGCTTGGTATGGTGAAAGTGATGCTTGGTATGGTGAAGGTGATGCTTGCTATGGTGGAGGTGATGCTTGCTATGGTGGAGGTGATGCTTGCTATGGTGGAGGTGATGCTTGCTATGGTGGAGTTGATGCTTGCTATGGTGGAGGTGATGCTTGCTATGGTGGAGGTGATGCTTGCTATGGTGGAGGTGATGCTTGCTATGGTGGAGGTGATGCTTGCTATGGTGAAGGTGATGCTTGGTATGGTGAAGGTGATGCTTGGTATGGTGAAGGTGTTGCTTGGTATGGTGAAGGTGATGCTTGGTATGGTGAAGGTGATGCTTGCTATGGTGGAGGTGATGCTTGCTATGGTGGAGGTGATGCTTGCTATGGTGGAGGTGATGCTTGCTATGGTGGAGGTGATGCTTGCTATGGTGAAGGTGATGCTTGCTATGGTGAAGGTGATGCTTGCTATGGTGAAGGTGATGCTTGCTATGGTGAAGGTGATGCTTGCTATGGTGAAGGTGATGCTTGGTATGGTGAAGGTGATGCTTGGTATGGTGAAGGTGATGCTTGGTATGGTGAAGGTGATGCTTGGTATGGTGAAGGTGATGCTTGGTATGGTGAAGGTGATGCTTGGTATGGTGAAGGTGATGCTTGGTATGGTGAAGGTGATACTTGGTATGGTGAAGGTGATACTTGCTATGGCGGAAGTCGATGCTTGCTATGGTGAAGGTGATGCTTGCTATGGCGGAAGTCGATGCTTGCTATGGTGAAGGTGATGCTTGGTATGGTGAAGGTGATGCTTGGTATGGTGAAGGTGATGCTTGGTATGGTGAAGGTGATGCTTGGTATGGTGAAGGTGATGCTTGCTATGGTGAAGGTGATGCTTGGTATGGTGAAGGTGATGCTTGGTATGGTGAAGGTGATGCTTGGTATGGTGAAGGTGATGCTTGGTATGGTGAAGGTGATGCTTGGTATGGTGAGGTGATACTTGGTATGGTGAAGGTGATACTTGGTATGGTGAAGGTGATGCTTGGTATGGTGAAGGTGATACTTGGTATGGTGAAGGTGATGCTTGCTATGGTGAAGGTGATGCTTGCTATGGTCGAGGTGATGCTTGCTATGGTGGAGGTGATGCTTGCTATGGTGGAGGTGATGCTTGCTATGGTGGAGGTATGCTTGCTATGGTGGAGGTATGCTTGCTATGGTGAAGGTGATGCTTGCTATGGTGGAGGTGATGCTTGCTATGGTGGAGGTGATGCTTGCTATGGTGGAGGTGATGGTTGCTATGGTGGAGGTGATGCTTGCTATGGTGGAGGTGATGCTTGCTATGGTGGAGGTGATGCTTGCTATGGTGGAGGTGATGCTTGGTATAGTGAAGGTGATGCTTGGTATGGTGAAGGTGATGCTTGCTATGGTGAAGGTGATGCTTGGTATAGTGAAGGTGATGCTTGGTATAGTGAAGGTGATGCTTGGTATGGTGAAGGTGATGCTTGCTATGGTGGAGGTGATGCTTGCTATGGTGAAGGTGATGCTTGTTATGGTGAAGGTGATGCTTGTTATGGTGAAGGTGATGCTTGCTATGGTGAAGGTGATGCTTGCTATGGTGAAGGTGATGCTTGCTATGGTGGAGGTGATGCTTGCTATGGTGAAGGTGATGCTTGCTATGGTGAAGGTGATGCTTGCTATGGTGAAGGTGATGCTTGCTATGGTGAAGGTGATGCTTGCAATGGTGAAGGTGATGCTTGCTATGGTGGAGGTGATGCTTGCTATGGTGAAGGTGATGCTTGCTATGGTGGAGGTGATGCTTGCTATGGTGGAGGTGATGCTTGCTATGGTGGAAGTGATGCTTGCTATGGTGGAGGTGATGCTTGCTATGGTGGAGGTGATGCTTGCTATGGTGGAGGTGATGCTTTCTATGGTGGAGGTGATGCTTGCTATGGTGGAGGTGGTGCTTGCTATGGTGGAGGTGATGCTTGCTATGGTGAAGGTGATGCTTGGTATGGTAAAGGTGATGCTTGGTATGGTGAAGGTGATGCTTGGTATGGTGAAGGTGATGCTTGCTATGGTGAAGGTGATGCTTGCTATGGTGAAGGTGATGCTTGGTATGGTGAAGGTGTTGCTTGGTATGGTGAAGGTGATGCTTGGTATGGTGAAGGTGATGCTTGGTATGGTGAAGGTGATGCTTGGTATGGTGAAGGTGATGCTTGGTATGGTGAAGGTGATGCTTGGTATGGTGAAGGTGATGCTTGCTATGGTGAGGGTGATGCTTGCTATGGTGAAGGTGATGCTTGGTATGGTGAAGGTGATGCTTGCTATGGTGAAGGTGATGCTTGCTATGGTGAACGTGATGCTTGCTATGGTGGAGGTGATGCTTGCTATGGTGGAGGTGATGCTTGCTATGGTGGAGGTGATGCTTGCTATGGTGGAGGTGATGCTTGCTATGGTGGAGGTGATGCTTGCTATGGTGGAGGTGATGCTTGCTATGGTGGAGGTGATGCTTGCTATGGTGGAGGTGATGCTTGGTATGGTGAAGGTGATGCTTGGTATGGTGAAGGTGATGCTTGGTATGGTGAAGGTGATGCTTGGTATGGTGAAGGTGATGCTTGGTATGGTGAAGGTGATGCTTGTTATGGTGAAGGTGATGCTTGTTATGGTGAAGGTGATGCTTGGTATGGTGAAGGTGATGCTTGGTCTGGTGAAGGTGATGCTTGGTATGGTGAAAGTGATGCTTGGTATGGTGAAGGTGATGCTTGCTATGGTGGAGGTGATGCTTGCTATGGTGGAGGTGATGCTTGCTATGGTGGAGGTGATGCTTGCTATGGTGGAGTTGATGCTTGCTATGGTGGAGGTGATGCTTGCTATGGTGGAGGTGATGCTTGCTATGGTGGAGGTGATGCTTGCTATGGTGGAGGTGATGCTTGCTATGGTGAAGGTGATGCTTGGTATGGTGAAGGTGATGCTTGGTATGGTGAAGGTGTTGCTTGGTATGGTGAAGGTGATGCTTGATATGGTGAAGGTGATGCTTGCTATGGTGGAGGTGATGCTTGCTATGGTGGAGGTGATGCTTGCTATGGTGGAGGTGATGCTTGCTATGGTGGAGGTGATGCTTGCTATGGTGAAGGTGATGCTTGCTATGGTGAAGGTGATGCTTGCTATGGTGAAGGTGATGCTTGCTATGGTGAAGGTGATGCTTGCTATGGTGAAGGTGATGCTTGCTATGGTGAAGGTGATGCTTGGTATGGTGAAGGTGATGCTTGGTATGGTGAAGGTGATGCTTGGTATGGTGAAGGTGATGCTTGGTATGGTGAAGGTGATGCTTGGTATGGTGAAGGTGATGCTTGGTATGGTGAAGGTGATGCTTGGTATGGTGAAGGTGATACTTGGTATGGTGAAGGTGATACTTGCTATGGAGGAAGTCGATGCTTGCTATGGCGAAAGTGATGCTTGCTATGGTGAAGGTGATGCTTGCTATGGTGAAGGTGATGCTTGCTATGGTGAAGGTGATGCTTGCTATGGTGAAGGTGATGCATGCTATGGTGAAGGTGATGCTTGCTATGGTGAACGTGATGCTTGCTATGGTGAAGGTGATGCTTGCTATGGTGAAGGTGATGCTTGCTATGGTGAAGGTGATGCTTGGTATGGTGAAGGTGATGCTTGGTATGGTGAAGGTGATGCTTGGTATGGTGAAGGTGATGCTTGGTATGGTGAAGGTGATGCTTGGTATGGTGAGGTGATACTTGGTATGGTGAAGGTGATACTTGGTATGGTGAAGGTGATGCTTGGTATGGTGAAGGTGATACTTGGTATGGTGAAGGTGATGCTTGCTATGGTGAAGGTGATGCTTGCTATGGTCGAGGTGATGCTTGCTATGGTGGAGGTGATGCTTGCTATGGTGGAGGTGATGCTTGCTATGGTGGAGGTATGCTTGCTATGGTGGAGGTATGCTTGCTATGGTGAAGGTGATGCTTGCTATGGTGGAGGTGATGCTTGCTATGGTGGAGGTGATGCTTGCTATGGTGGAGGTGATGGTTGCTATGGTGGAGGTGATGCTTGCTATGGTGGAGGTGATGCTTGCTATGGTGGAGGTGATGCTTGCTATGGTGGAGGTGATGCTTGGTATAGTGAAGGTGATGCTTGGTATGGTGAAGGTGATGCTTGCTATGGTGAAGGTGATGTTTGGTATAGTGAAGGTGATGCATGGTATAGTGAAGGTGATGCTTGGTATGGTGAAGGTGATGCTTGCTATGGTGGAGGTGATCTTGCTATGGTGAAGGTGATGCTTGTTATGGTGAAGGTGATGCTTGTTATGGTGAAGGTGATGCTTGCTATGGTGAAGGTGATGCTTGCTATGGTGAAGGTGATGCTTGCTATGGTGGAGGTGATGCTTGCTATGGTGAAGGTGATGCTTGCTATGGTGAAGGTGATGCTTGCTATGGTGAAGGTGATGCTTGCTATGGTGAAGGTGATGCTTGCAATGGTGAAGGTGATGCTTGCTATGGTGGAGGTGATGCTTGCTATGGTGAAGGTGATGCTTGCTATGGTGGAGGTGATGCTTGCTATGGTGGAGGTGATGCTTGCTATGGTGGAAGTGATGCTTGCTATGGTGGAGGTGATGCTTGCTATGGTGGAGGTGATGCTTGCTATGGTGGAGGTGATGCTTTCTATGGTGGAGGTGATGCTTGCTATGGTGGAGGTGGTGCTTGCTATGGTGGAGGTGATGCTTGCTATGGTGAAGGTGATGCTTGGTATGGTAAAGGTGATGCTTGGTATGGTGAAGGTGATGCTTGGTATGGTGAAGGTGATGCTTGCTATGGTGAAGGTGATGCTTGCTATGGTGAAGGTGATGCTTGGTATGGTGAAGGTGTTGCTTGGTATGGTGAAGGTGATGCTTGGTATGGTGAAGGTGATGCTTGGTATGGTGAAGGTGATGCTTGGTATGGTGAAGGTGATGCTTGGTATGGTGAAGGTGATGCTTGGTATGGTGAAGGTGATGCTTGCTATGGTGAGGGTGATGCTTGCTATGGTGAAGGTGATGCTTGGTATGGTGAAGGTGATGCTTGCTATGGTGAAGGTGATGCTTGCTATGGTGAACGTGATGCTTGCTATGGTGAAGGTGATGCTTGCTATGGTGAAGGTGATGCTTGCTATGGTGAAGGTGATGCTTGCTATGGTGGAGGTGATGCTTGCTATGGTGGAGGTGATGCTTGCTATGGTGGAGGTGATGCTTGCTATGGTGGAGGTGATGCTTGCTATGGTGGAGGTGATGCTTGCTATGGTGGAGGTGATGCTTGGTATGGTGAAGGTGATGCTTGGTATGGTGAAGGTGATGCTTGGTATGGTGAAGGTGATGCTTGGTATGGTGAAGGTGATGCTTGGTATGGTGAAGGTGATGCTTGTTATGGTGAAGGTGATGCTTGTTATGGTGAAGGTGATGCTTGGTATGGTGAAGGTGATGCTTGGTCTGGTGAAGGTGATGCTTGGTATGGTGAAAGTGATGCTTGGTATGGTGAAGGTGATGCTTGCTATGGTGGAGGTGATGCTTGCTATGGTGGAGGTGATGCTTGCTATGGTGGAGGTGATGCTTGCTATGGTGGAGTTGATGCTTGCTATGGTGGAGGTGATGCTTGCTATGGTGGAGGTGATGCTTGCTATGGTGGAGGTGATGCTTGCTATGGTGGAGGTGATGCTTGCTATGGTGAAGGTGATGCTTGGTATGGTGAAGGTGATGCTTGGTATGGTGAAGGTGTTGCTTGGTATGGTGAAGGTGATGCTTGGTATGGTGAAGGTGATGCTTGCTATGGTGGAGGTGATGCTTGCTATGGTGGAGGTGATGCTTGCTATGGTGGAGGTGATGCTTGCTATGGTGGAGGTGATGCTTGCTATGGTGAAGGTGATGCTTGCTATGGTGAAGGTGATGCTTGCTATGGTGAAGGTGATGCTTGCTATGGTGAAGGTGATGCTTGCTATGGTGAAGGTGATGCTTGGTATGGTGAAGGTGATGCTTGGTATGGTGAAGGTGATGCTTGGTATGGTGAAGGTGATGCTTGGTATGGTGAAGGTGATGCTTGGTATGGTGAAGGTGATGCTTGGTATGGTGAAGGTGATGCTTGGTATGGTGAAGGTGATACTTGGTATGGTGAAGGTGATACTTGCTATGGAGGAAGTCGATGCTTGCTATGGCGAAAGTGATGCTTGCTATGGTGAAGGTGATGCTTGCTATGGTGAAGGTGATGCTTGCTATGGTGAAGGTGATGCTTGCTATGGTGAAGGTGATGCATGCTATGGTGAAGGTGATGCTTGCTATGGTGAACGTGATGCTTGCTATGGTGAAGGTGATGCTTGCTATGGTGAAGGTGATGCTTGCTATGGTGAAGGTGATGCTTGGTATGGTGAAGGTGATGCTTGGTATGGTGAAGGTGATGCTTGGTATGGTGAAGGTGATGCTTGGTATGGTGAAGGTGATGCTTGGTATGGTGAAGGTGATGCTTGGTATGGTGAAGGTGATGCTTGGTATGGTGAAGGTGATACTTGGTATGGTGAAGGTGATACTTGCTATGGCGGAAGTCGATGCTTGCTATGGTGAAGGTGATGCTTGGTATGGTGAAGGTGATGCTTGGTATGGTGAAGGTGATGCTTGGTATGGTGAAGGTGATGCTTGCTATGGTGAAGGTGATGCTTGGTATGGTGAAGGTGATGCTTGGTATGGTGAAGGTGATGCTTGGTATGGTGAAGGTGATGCTTGGTATGGTGAAGGTGATGCTTGGTATGGTGAAGATGATGCTTGGTATGGTGAAGGTGATGCTTGGTATGGTGAGGTGATACTTGGTATGGTGAAGGTGATGCTTGGTATGGTGAAGGTGATACTTGGTATGGTGAAGGTGATACTTGGTATGGTGAAGGTGATACTTGGTATGGTGAAGGTGATACTTGCTATGGAGGAAGTCGATGCTTGCTATGGCGAAAGTGATGCTTGCTATGGTGAAGGTGATGCTTGCTATGGTGAAGGTGATGCTTGCTATGGTGAAGGTGATGCTTGCTATGGTGAAGGTGATGCATGCTATGGTGAAGGTGATGCTTGGTATGGTGAACGTGATGCTTGCTATGGTGAAGGTGATGCTTGCTATGGTGAAGGTGATGCTTGCTATGGTGAAGGTGATGCTTGGTATGGTGAAGGTGATGCTTGGTATGGTGAAGGTGATGCTTGGTATGGTGAAGGTGATGCTTGGTATGGTGAAGGTGATGCTTGGTATGGTGAAGGTGATGCTTGGTATGGTGAAGGTGATGCTTGGTATGGTGAAGGTGATACTTGGTATGGTGAAGGTGATACTTGCTATGGCGGAAGTCGATGCTTGCTATGGTGAAGGTGATGCTTGGTATGGTGAAGGTGATGCTTGGTATGGTGAAGGTGATGCTTGGTATGGTGAAGGTGATGCTTGGTATGGTGAAGGTGATGCTTGGTGTGGTGAAGGTGATGCTTGGTATGGTGAAGGTGATGCTTGGTATGGTGAAGGTGATGCTTGGTATGGTGAAGGTGATGCTTGGTATGGTGAGGTGATACTTGGTATGGTGAAGGTGATACTTGGTATGGTGAAGGTGATACTTGGTATGGTGAAGGTGATACTTGGTATGGTGAAGGTGATACTTGGTATGGTGAAGGTGATACTTGGTATGGTGAAGGTGATACTTGGTATGGTGAAGGTGATGCTTGCTATGGTGAAGGTGATGCTTGCTATGGTCGAGGTGATGCTTGCTATGGTGGAGGTGATGCTTGCTATGGTGGAGGTGATGCTTGCTATGGTGGAGGTATGCTTGCTATGGTGGAGGTATGCTTGCTATGGTGAAGGTGATGCTTGCTATGGTGGAGGTGATGCTTGCTATGGTGGAGGTGATGCTTGCTATGGTGGAGGTGATGGTTGCTATGGTGGAGGTGATGCTTGCTATGGTGGAGGTGATGCTTGCTATGGTGGAGGTGATGCTTGCTATGGTGGAGGTGATGCTTGCTATGGTGGAGGTGATGCTTGCTGTGGTGAAGGTGATGCTTGGTATAGTGAAGGTGATGCTTGGTATGGTGAAGGTGATGCTTGGTATAGTGAAGGTGATGCTTGGTATGGTGAAGGTGATGCTTGCTATGGTGGAGGTGATGCTTTCTATGGTGAAGGTGATGCTTGTTATGGTGAAGGTGATGCTTGTTATGGTGAAGGTGATGCTTGCTATGGTGAAGGTGATGCTTGCTATGGTGAAGGTGATGCTTGCTATGGTGGAGGTGATGCTTGCTATGGTGAAGGTGATGCTTGCTATGGTGAAGGTGATGCTTGCTATGGTGAAGGTGATGCTTGCTATGGTGAAGGTGATGCTTGCAATGGTGAAGGTGATGCTTGCTATGGTGGAGGTGATGCTTGCTATGGTGAAGGTGATGCTTGCTATGGTGGAGGTGATGCTTGCTATGGTGGAGGTGATGCTTGCTATGGTGGAAGTGATGCTTGCTATGGTGGAGGTGATGCTTGCTATGGTGGAGGTGATGCTTGCTATGGTGGAGGTGATGCTTTCTATGGTGGAGGTGATGCTTGCTATGGTGGAGGTGGTGCTTGCTATGGTGGAGGTGATGCTTGCTATGGTGAAGGTGATGCTTGGTATGGTAAAGGTGATGCTTGGTATGGTGAAGGTGATGCTTGGTATGGTGAAGGTGATGCTTGCTATGGTGAAGGTGATGCTTGGTATGGTGAAGGTGATGCTTGCTATGGTGAAGGTGATGCTTGCTATGGTGAAGGTGATGCTTGGTATGGTGAAGGTGTTGCTTGGTATGGTGAAGGTGATGCTTGGTATGGTGAAGGTGATGCTTGGTATGGTGAAGGTGATGCTTGGTATGGTGAAGGTGATGCTTGGTATGGTGAAGGTGATGCTTGGTATGGTGAAGGTGATGCTTGCTATGGTGAGGGTGATGCTTGCTATGGTGAAGGTGATGCTTGGTATGGTGAAGGTGATGCTTGCTATGGTGAAGGTGATGCTTGCTATGGTGAACGTGATGCTTGCTATGGTGAAGGTGATGCTTGCTATGGTGAAGGTGATGCTTGCTATGGTGAAGGTGATGCTTGCTATGGTGGAGCTGATGCTTGCTATGGTGGAGGTGATGCTTGCTATGGTGGAGGTGATGCTTGCTATGGTGGAGGTGATGCTTGCTATGGTGGAGGTGATGCTTGCTATGGTGGAGGTGATGCTTGGTATGGTGAAGGTGATGCTTGGTAATGGTGAAGGTGATGCTTGTTATGGTGAAGGTGATGCTTGGTATGGTGAAGGTGATGCTTGGTCTGGTGAAGGTGATGCTTGGTATGGTGAAAGTGATGCTTGGTATGGTGAAGGTGATGCTTGCTATGGTGGAGGTGATGCTTGCTATGGTGGAGGTGATGCTTGCTATGGTGGAGGTGATGCTTGCTATGGTGGAGTTGATGCTTGCTATGGTGGAGGTGATGCTTGCTATGGTGGAGGTGATGCTTGCTATGGTGGAGGTGATGCTTGCTATGGTGGAGGTGATGCTTGCTATGGTGAAGGTGATGCTTGGTATGGTGAAGGTGATGCTTGGTATGGTGAAGGTGTTGCTTGGTATGGTGAAGGTGATGCTTGGTATGGTGAAGGTGATGCTTGCTATGGTGGAGGTGATGCTTGCTATGGTGGAGGTGATGCTTGCTATGGTGGAGGTGATGCTTGCTATGGTGGAGGTGATGCTTGCTATGGTGAAGGTGATGCTTGCTATGGTGAAGGTGATGCTTGCTATGGTGAAGGTGATGCTTGCTATGGTGAAGGTGATGCTTGCTATGGTGAAGGTGATGCTTGCTATGGTGAAGGTGATGCTTGCTATGGTGAAGGTGATGCTTGGTATGGTGAAGGTGATGCTTGGTATGGTGAAGGTGATGCTTGGTATGGTGAAGGTGATGCTTGGTATGGTGAAGGTGATGCTTGGTATGGTGAAGGTGATGCTTGGTATGGTGAAGGTGATGCTTGGTATGGTGAAGGTGATACTTGGTATGGTGAAGGTGATACTTGCTATGGCGGAAGTCGATGCTTGCTATGGTGAAGGTGATGCTTGGTATGGTGAAGGTGATGCTTGGTATGGTGAAGGTGATGCTTGGTATGGTGAAGGTGATGCTTGGTATGGTGAAGGTGATGCTTGCTATGGTGAAGGTGATGCTTGGTATGGTGAAGGTGATGCTTGGTATGGTGAAGGTGATGCTTGGTATGGTGAAGGTGATGCTTGGTATGGTGAAGGTGATGCTTGGTATGGTGAGGTGATACTTGGTATGGTGAAGGTGATACTTGGTATGGTGAAGGTGATACTTGGTATGGTGAAGGTGATACTTGGTATGGTGAAGGTGATGCTTGCTATGGTGAAGGTGATGCTTGCTATGGTCGAGGTGATGCTTGCTATGGTGGAGGTGATGCTTGCTATGGTGGAGGTGATGCTTGCTATGGTGGAGGTATGCTTGCTATGGTGGAGGTATGCTTGCTATGGTGAAGGTGATGCTTGCTATGGTGGAGGTGATGCTTGCTATGGTGGAGGTGATGCTTGCTATGGTGGAGGTGATGGTTGCTATGGTGGAGGTGATGCTTGCTATGGTGGAGGTGATGCTTGCTATGGTGGAGGTGATGCTTGCTATGGTGGAGGTGATGCTTGCTATGGTGGAGGTGATGCTTGCTATGGTGAAGGTGATGCTTGGTATAGTGAAGGTGATGCTTGGTATGGTGAAGGTGATGCTTGCTATGGTGAAGGTGATGCTTGGTATAGTGAAGGTGATGCTTGGTATAGTGAAGGTGATGCTTGGTATGGTGAAGGTGATGCTTGCTATGGTGGAGGTGATGCTTGCTATGGTGAAGGTGATGCTTGTTATGGTGAAGGTGATGCTTGTTATGGTGAAGGTGATGCTTGCTATGGTGAAGGTGATGCTTGCTATGGTGAAGGTGATGCTTGCTATGGTGGAGGTGATGCTTGCTATGGTGAAGGTGATGCTTGCTATGGTGAAGGTGATGCTTGCTATGGTGAAGGTGATGCTTGCTATGGTGAAGGTGATGCTTGCAATGGTGAAGGTGATGCTTGCTATGGTGGAGGTGATGCTTGCTATGGTGAAGGTGATGCTTGCTATGGTGGAGGTGATGCTTGCTATGGTGGAGGTGATGCTTGCTATGGTGGAAGTGATGCTTGCTATGGTGGAGGTGATGCTTGCTATGGTGGAGGTGATGCTTGCTATGGTGGAGGTGATGCTTTCTATGGTGGAGGTGATGCTTGCTATGGTGGAGGTGGTGCTTGCTATGGTGGAGGTGATGCTTGCTATGGTGAAGGTGATGCTTGGTATGGTAAAGGTGATGCTTGGTATGGTGAAGGTGATGCTTGGTATGGTGAAGGTGATGCTTGCTATGGTGAAGGTGATGCTTGCTATGGTGAAGGTGATGCTTGGTATGGTGAAGGTGTTGCTTGGTATGGTGAAGGTGATGCTTGGTATGGTGAAGGTGATGCTTGGTATGGTGAAGGTGATGCTTGGTATGGTGAAGGTGATGCTTGGTATGGTGAAGGTGATGCTTGGTATGGTGAAGGTGATGCTTGCTATGGTGAGGGTGATGCTTGCTATGGTGAAGGTGATGCTTGGTATGGTGAAGGTGATGCTTGCTATGGTGAAGGTGATGCTTGCTATGGTGAACGTGATGCTTGCTATGGTGAAGGTGATGCTTGCTATGGTGAAGGTGATGCTTGCTATGGTGAAGGTGATGCTTGCTATGGTGGAGGTGATGCTTGCTATGGTGGAGGTGATGCTTGCTATGGTGGAGGTGATGCTTGCTATGGTGGAGGTGATGCTTGCTATGGTGGAGGTGATGCTTGGTATGGTGAAGGTGATGCTTGGTATGGTGAAGGTGATGCTTGGTATGGTGAAGGTGATGCTTGGTATGGTGAAGGTGATGCTTGGTATGGTGAAGGTGATGCTTGTTATGGTGAAGGTGATGCTTGTTATGGTGAAGGTGATGCTTGGTATGGTGAAGGTGATGCTTGGTCTGGTGAAGGTGATGCTTGGTATGGTGAAAGTGATGCTTGGTATGGTGAAGGTGATGCTTGCTATGGTGGAGGTGATGCTTGCTATGGTGGAGGTGATGCTTGCTATGGTGGAGGTGATGCTTGCTATGGTGGAGTTGATGCTTGCTATGGTGGAGGTGATGCTTGCTATGGTGGAGGCGATGCTTGCTATGGTGGAGGTGATGCTTGCTATGGTGGAGGTGATGCTTGCTATGGTGAAGGTGATGCTTGGTATGGTGAAGGTGATGCTTGGTATGGTGAAGGTGTTGCTTGGTATGGTGAAGGTGATGCTTGGTATGGTGAAGGTGATGCTTGCTATGGTGGAGGTGATGCTTGCTATGGTGGAGGTGATGCTTGCTATGGTGGAGGTGATGCTTGCTATGGTGAAGGTGATGCTTGCTATGGTGAAGGTGATGCTTGCTATGGTGAAGGTGATGCTTGCTATGGTGAAGGTGATGCTTGCTATGGTGAAGGTGATGCTTGCTATGGTGAAGGTGATGCTTGGTATGGTGAAGGTGATGCTTGGTATGGTGAAGGTGATGCTTGGTATGGTGAAGGTGATGCTTGGTATGGTGAAGGTGATGCTTGGTATGGTGAAGGTGATGCTTGGTATGGTGAAGGTGATGCTTGGTATGGTGAAGGTGATACTTGGTATGGTGAAGGTGATACTTGCTATGGAGGAAGTCGATGCTTGCTATGGCGAAAGTGATGCTTGCTATGGTGAAGGTGATGCTTGCTATGGTGAAGGTGATGCTTGCTATGGTGAAGGTGATGCTTGCTATGGTGAAGGTGATGCATGCTATGGTGAAGGTGATGCTTGCTATGGTGAACGTGATGCTTGCTATGGTGAAGGTGATGCTTGCTATGGTGAAGGTGATGCTTGCTATGGTGAAGGTGATGCTTGGTATGGTGAAGGTGATGCTTGGTATGGTGAAGGTGATGCTTGGTATGGTGAAGGTGATGCTTGGTATGGTGAAGGTGATGCTTGGTATGGTGAAGGTGATGCTTGGTATGGTGAAGGTGATGCTTGGTATGGTGAAGGTGATACTTGGTATGGTGAAGGTGATACTTGCTATGGCGGAAGTCGATGCTTGCTATGGTGAAGGTGATGCTTGGTATGGTGAAGGTGATGCTTGGTATGGTGAAGGTGATGCTTGCTATGGTGAAGGTGATGCTTGGTATGGTGAAGGTGATGCTTGGTATGGTGAAGGTGATGCTTGGTATGGTGAAGGTGATGCTTGGTATGGTGAAGGTGATGCTTGGTATGGTGAAGGTGATGCTTGGTATGGTGAAGGTGATGCTTGGTATGGTGAAGGTGATGCTTGGTATGGTGAGGTGATACTTGGTATGGTGAAGGTGATACTTGGTATGGTGAAGGTGATACTTGGTATGGTGAAGGTGATACTTGGTATGGTGAAGGTGATACTTGGTATGGTGAAGGTGATGCTTGCTATGGTGAAGGTGATGCTTGCTATGGTCGAGTTGATGCTTGCTATGGTGGAGGTGATGCTTGCTATGGTGGAGGTGATGCTTGCTATGGTGGAGGTATGCTTGCTATGGTGAAGGTGATGCTTGCTATGGTGGAGGTGATGCTTGCTATGGTGAAGGTGATGCTTGCTATGGTGAAGGTGATGCTTGCTATGGTGGAGGTGATGATTGCTATGGTGAAGGTGATGCTTGCTATGGTGGAGGTGATGCTTGCTATGGTGAAGGTGATGCTTGCTATGGTGAAGGTGATGCTTGCTATGGTGAAGGTGATGCTTGCTATGGTGAAGGTGATGCTTGCTATGGTGAAGGTGATGCTTGCTATGGTGAAGGTGATGCTTGCTATGGTGAAGGTGATGCTGGCTATGGTGAAGGTGATGCTTGCTATGGTGAAGGTGATGAATGCTATGGTGAAGGTGATGCATGCTATGGTGAAGGTGATGCTTGCTATGGTGAAGGTGATGCTTGCTCTGGTGAAGGTGATGCTTGCTATGGTGGAGGTGATGCTTGCTATGGTGGAGGTGATGCTTGCTATGGTGGAGGTGATGCTTGCTATGGTGAAGGTGATGCTTGCTATGGTGGAGGTGATGCTTGCTATGGTGGAGGTGATGCTTGCTATGGTGAAGGTGATGCTTGCTATGGTGAAGGTGATGCTTGCTATGGTGAAGGTGATGCTTGCTATGGTGAAGGTGATGCTTGCTATGGTTAAGGTGATGCTTGCTATGGTGAAGGTGATGCTTGCTATGGTGAAGGTGATGCTTGCTATGGTGAAGGTGATGCTTGCTATGGTGAAGGTGATGCTTGCTATGGTGAAGGTGATGCTTGCTATGGTGAAGGTGATGCTTGCTATGGTGGAGGTGATGCTTGCTATGGTGGAGGTGATGATTGCTATGGTGGAGGTGATGCTTGGTATGGTGAAGGTGATGCTTGGTATGGTGAAGGTGATGCTTGGTATGGTGAAGGTGATGCTTGGTATGGTGAAGGTGATGCTTGGTATGGTGAAGGTGATACTTGGTATGGTGAAGGTGATACTTGGTATGGTGAAGGTGATGCTTGGCATGGTGAAGGTGATGCTTGGTATGGTGAAGGTGATGCTTGGTATGGTGAAGGTAATGCTTGGTATGGTGAAGGTGATGCTTGGTATGGTGAAGGTGATGCTTGGTATGGTGAAGGTGATGCTTGGTATGGTGAAGGTGATGCTTGGTATGGTGAAGATGATGCTTGGTATGGTGAAGGTGATGCTTGGTATGGTGAAGGTGATGCTTGCTATGGTGAAGGTGATGCTTGCTATGGTGAAGGTGATGCTTGGTATGGTGAAGGTGTTGCTTGGTATGGTGAAGGTGTTGCTTGGTATGGTGAAGGTGATGCTTGGTATGGTGAAGGTGATGCTTGGTATGGTGAAGGTGATGCTTGGTATGGTGAAGGTGATGCTTGGTATGGTGAAGGTGATGCTTGCTATGGTGAGGGTGATGCTTGCTATGGTGAGGGTGATGCTTGCTATGGTGAGGGTGATGCTTGCTATGGTGAAGGTGATGCTTGCTATGGTGAAGGTGATGCTTGCTATGGTGAAGGTGATGCTTGCTATGGTGAAGGTGATGCTTGCTATGGTGAAGGTGATGCTTGCTATGGTGGAGGTGATGCTTGCTATGGTGGAGGTGATGCTTGCTATGGTGGAGGTGATGCTTGCTATGGTGGAGGTGATGCTTGCTATGGTGGAGGTGATGCTTGGTATGGTGGAGGTGATGCTTGGTATTGTGAAGGTGATGCTTGGTATGGTGAAGGTGATGCTTGGTATGGTGAAGGTGATGCTTGGTATGGTGAAGGTGATGCTTGGTATGGTGAAGGTGATGCTTGGTATGGTGAAGGTGATGCTTGCTATGGTGAAGGTGATGCTTGCTATGGTGAAGGTGATGCTTGCTATGGTGGAGGTGATGCTTGCTATGGTGGAGGTGATGCTTGCTATGGTGGAGTTGATGCTTGCTATGGTGGAGGTGATGCTTGCTATGGTGGAGGTGATGCTTGCTATGGTGGAGGTGATGCTTGCTATGGTGGAGGTGATGCTTGCTATGGTGAAGGTGATGCTTGGTATGGTGAAGGTGATGCTTGGTATGGTGAAGGTGATGCTTGGTATGGTGAAGGTGATGCTTGGTATGGTGAAGGTGTTGCTTGGTATGGTGAAGGTGTTGCTTGGTATGGTGAAGGTGATGCTTGGTATGGTGAAGGTGATGCTTGGTATGGTGAAGATGATGCTTGGTATGGTGAAGGTGATGCTTGGTATGGTGAAGGTGATGCTTGGTATGGTAAAGGTGATGCTTGGTATGGTGAAGGTGATGCTTGGTATGGTGAAGGTGATGCTTGGTATGGTGAAGGTGATGCTTGGTATGGTGAAGGTGATGCTTGGTATGGTGAAGGTGATGCTTGGTATGGTGAAGGTGATGCTTGGCATGGTGAAGGTGATGCTTGGTATGGTGAAGGTGATGCTTGCTATGGTGAAGGTGATGCTTGCTATGGTGAAGGTGATGCTTGCTATGGTGAAGGTGATGATTGCTATGGTGAGGGTGAGGCTTGGTATGGTGAAGGTGATGCTTGGTATGGTGAAGGTGATGCTTGGTATAGTGAAGGTGATGCTTGGTATGGTGAAGGTGATGCTTGCTATGGTGGAGTTGATGCTTGCTATGGTGGAGGTGATGCTTGCTATGGTGGAGGTGATGCTTGCTATGGTGGAGGTGATGCTTGCTATGGTGGAGGTGATGCCTGCTATGGTGAAGGTGATGCTTGGTATGGTGAAGGTGATGCTTGCTATGGTGAAGGTGATGCTTGGTATGGTGAAGGTGTTGCTTGGTATGGTGAAGGTGTTGCTTGGTATGGTGAAGGTGATGCTTGGTATGGTGAAGATGATGCTTGGTATGGTGAAGGTGATGCTTGGTATGGTGAAGGTGATGCTTGGTATGGTAAAGGTGATGCTTGGTATGGTGAAGGTGATGCTTGGTATGGTGAAGGTGATGCTTGGTATGGTGAAGGTGATGCTTGGTATGGTAAAGGTGATGCTTGGTATGGTGAAGGTGATGCTTGGTATGGTGAAGGTGATGCTTGGTATGGTGAAGGTGATGCTTGGTATGGTGAAGGTGATGCTTGGTATGGTGAAGGTGATGCTTGGTATGGTGAAGGTGATGCTTGGTATGGTGAAGGTGATGCTTGGTATGGTGAAGGTGGTGCTTGGTATGGTGAAGGTGATGCTTGGTATGGTGAAGGTGATGCTTGGAATGGTGAAGGTGATGCTTGGTATGGTGAAGGTGATGCTTGGTATGGTGAAGGTGATGCTTGCTATGGTGAAGGTGATGCTTGCTATGGTGGAGGTGATGCTTGCTATGGTGGAGGTGATGCTTGCTATGGTGGAGTTGATGCTTGCTATGGTGGAGTTGATGCTTGCTATGGTGGAGGTGATGCTTGCTATGGTGGAGGTGATGCTTGCTATGGTGGAGTTGATGCTTGCTATGGTGGAGGTGATGCTTGCTATGGTGGAGGTGATGCTTGCTATGGTGGAGGTGATGCTTGCTATGGTGGAGGTGATGCTTGCTATGGTGAAGGTGATGGTTGCTATGGTGAAGGTGATGCTTGGTATGGTGAAGGTGATGCTTGGTATGGTGAAGGTGTTGCTTGGTATGGTGAAGGTGTTGCTTGGTATGGTGAAGGTGATGCTTGGTATGGTGAAGGTGATGCTTGGTATGGTGAAGATGATGCTTGGTATGGTGAAGGTGATGCTTGGTATGGTGAAGGTGATGCTTGGTATGGTAAAGGTGATGCTTGGTATGCTGAAGGTGATGCTTGGTATGGTGAAGGTGATCCTTGGTATGGTGAAGGTGATGCTTGGTATGGTGAAGGTGATGCTTGGTATGGTGAAGGTGATGCTTGGTATGGTGAAGGTGATGCTTGGTATGGTGAAGGTGATGCTTGGTATGGTGAAGGTGATGCTTGGTATGGTGAAGGTGATGCTTGGTATGGTGAAGGTGATGCTTGGTATGGTGAAGGTGGTGCTTGCTATGGTGAAGGTGATGCTTGCTATGGTGGAGGTGATGCTTGCTATGGTGGAGGTGATGCTTGCTATGGTGGAGTTGATGCTTGCTATGGTGGAGGTGATGCTTGCTATGGTGGAGGTGATGCTTGCTATGGTGGAGGTGATGCTTGCTATGGTGGAGGTGATGCTTGCTATGGTGAAGGTGATGCTTGGTATGGTGAAGGTGATGCTTGGTATGGTGAAGGTGATGCTTGGTATGGTGAAGGTGATGCTTGGTATGGTGAAGGTGTTGCTTGGTATGGTGAAGGTGTTGCTTGGTATGGTGAAGGTGATGCTTGGTATGGTGAAGGTGATGCTTGGTATGGTGAAGGTGATGCTTGGTATGGTGAAGGTGATGCTTGGTATGGTGAAGGTGATGCTTGGTATGGTGAAGGTGATGCTTGGTATGGTGAAGGTGATGCTTGGTATGGTGAAGGTGATGCTTGGTATGGTGAAGGTGATGCTTGGTATGGTGAAGGTGATGCTTGGTATGGTGAAGGTGATGCTTGGTATGGTGAAGGTGATGCTTGGTATGGTGAAGGTGATGCTTGGTATGGTGAAGGTGATGCTTGGTATGGTGAAGGTGATGCTTGCTATGGTGAAGGTGATGCTTGCTATGGTGAAGGTGATGATTGCTATGGTGAGGGTGATGCTTGCTATGGTGAAGGTGATGCTTGCTATGGTGAGGGTGATGCTTGCTATGGTGAAGGTGATGCTTGGTATGGTGAAGGTGATGCTTGCTATGGTGAAGGTGATGCTTGGTATGGTGAAGGTGATGCTTGGTATGGTGAAGGTGATACTTGGTATGGTGAAGGTGATACTTGGTATGGTGAAGGTGATGCTTGGTATGGTAAAGGTGATGCTTGGTATGGTAAAGGTGATGCTTGGTATGGTGAAGGTGATGCTTGCTATGGTGAAGGTGATGCTTGCTATGGTGAGGGTGATGCTTGCTATGGTGAAGGTGATGCTTGGTATGGTGAAGGTGATGCTTGCTATGGTGAAGGTGATACTTGGTATGGTGAAGGTGATGCTTGGTATGGTGAAGGTGATACTTGGTATGGTGAAGGTGATACTTGGTATGGTGAAGGTGATGCTTGGTATGGTAAAGGTGATGCTTGGTATGGTAAAGGTGATGCTTGGTATGGTGAAGGTGATGCTTGCTATGGTGAAGGTGATGCTTGCTATGGTGGAGGTGATGCTTGCTATGGTGGAGGTGATGCTTGCTATGGTGGAGGTGATGCTTGCTATGGTGGAGGTGATGCTTGCTATGGTGGAGGTGATGGTTGCTATGGTGGAGGTGATGCTTGCTATGGTGGAGGTGATGCTTGCTATGGTGGAGGTGATGCTTGCTATGGTGGAGGTGATGCTTGCTATGGTGGAGGTGATGCTTGCTATGGTGGAGGTGATGCTTGCTATGGTGAAGGTGATGCTTGGTATGGTGAAGGTGATGCTTGGTATGGTGAAGGTGATGCTTGGTATGGTGAAGGTGAGGCTTGGTATGGTGAAGGTGATGCTTGGTATGGTGAAGGTGATGCTTGGTATTGTGAAGGTGATGCTTGGTATGGTGAAGGTGATGCTTGCTATGGTGGAGTTGATGCTTGCTATGGTGAAGGTGATGCTTGCTATGGTGGAGGTGATGCTTGCTATGGTGGAGGTGATGCTTGCTATGGTGGAGGTGATGCTTGCTATGGTGAAGGTGATGCTTGGTATGGTGAAGGTGATGCTTGCTATGGTGAAGGTGATGCTTGGTATGGTGAAGGTGTTGCTTGGTATGGTGTAGGTGTTGCTTGGTATGGTGAAGGTGATGCTTGGTATGGTGAAGGTGATGCTTGGTATGGTGAAGGTGATGCTTGGTATGGTGAAGGTGATGCTTGGTATGGTAAAGGTGATGCTTGGTATGGTGAAGGTGATGCTTGGTATGGTGAAGGTGATGCTTGGTATGGTGAAGGTGATGCTTGGTATGGTGAAGGTGATGCTTGGTATGGTGAAGGTGATGCTTGGTATGGTGAAGGTGATGCTTGGTATGGTGAAGGTGATGCTTGGTATGGTGAAGGTGATGCTTGGTATGGTGAAGGTGATGCTTGGTATGGTGAAGGTGATGCTTGGTATGGTGAAGGTGATGCTTGGTATGGTGAAGGTGATGCTTGGTATGGTAAAGGTGATGCTTGGTATGGTGAAGGTGATGCTTGGTATGGTGGAGTTGATGCTTGCTATGGTGGAGGTGATGCTTGCTATGGTGGAGGTGATGCTTGCTATGGTGGAGGTGATGCTTGCTATGGTGAAGGTGATGCTTGGTATGGTGAAGGTGATGCTTGGTATGGTGAAGGTGATGCTTGGTATGGTGAAGGTGATGCTTGGTATGGTGAAGGTGATGCTTGCTATGGTGAAGGTGATGCTTGCTAGGGTGGAGGTGATGCTTGCTATGGTGGAGGTGATGCTTGCTATGGTGGAGTTGATGCTTGCTATGGTGGAGGTGATGCTTGCTATGGTGGAGGTGATGCTTGCTATGGTGGAGGTGATGCTTGCTATGGTGAAGGTGATGCTTGGTATGGTGAAGGTGATGCTTGGTATGGTGAAGGTGATGCTTGGTATGGTGAAGGTGTTGCTTGGTATGGTGAAGGTGTTGCTTGTTATGGTGAAGGTGATGCTTGGTATGGTGAAGGTGATGCTTGGTATGGTGAAGATGATGCTTGGTATGGTGAAGGTGATGCTTGGTATGATGAAGGTGATGCTTGGTATGGTGAAGGTGATGCTTGGTATGGTGAAGGTGATGCTTGGTATGGTGAAGGTGATGCTTGGTATGGTGAAGGTGATGGTTGCTATGGTGAAGGTGATGCTTGGTATGGTGAAGGTGATGCTTGGTATGGTGAAGGTGTTGCTTGGTATGGTGAAGGTGTTGCTTGGTATGGTGAAGGTGATGCTTGGTATGGTGAAGGTGATGCTTGGTATGGTGAAGATGATGCTTGGTATGGTGAAGGTGATGCTTGGTATGGTGAAGGTGATGCTTGGTATGGTAAAGGTGATGCTTGGTATGCTGAAGGTGATGCTTGGTATGGTGAAGGTGATCCTTGGTATGGTGAAGGTGATGCTTGGTATGGTGAAGGTGATGCTTGGTATGGTGAAGGTGATGCTTGGTATGGTGAAGGTGATGCTTGGTATGGTGAAGGTGATGCTTGGTATGGTGAAGGTGATGCTTGGTATGGTGAAGGTGATGCTTGGTATGGTGAAGGTGATGCTTGGTATGGTGAAGGTGATGCTTGGTATGGTGAAGGTGGTGCTTGCTATGGTGAAGGTGATGCTTGCTATGGTGGAGGTGATGCTTGCTATGGTGGAGGTGATGCTTGCTATGGTGGAGTTGATGCTTGCTATGGTGGAGGTGATGCTTGCTATGGTGGAGGTGATGCTTGCTATGGTGGAGGTGATGCTTGCTATGGTGGAGGTGATGCTTGCTATGGTGAAGGTGATGCTTGGTATGGTGAAGGTGATGCTTGGTATGGTGAAGGTGATGCTTGGTATGGTGAAGGTGATGCTTGGTATGGTGAAGGTGTTGCTTGGTATGGTGAAGGTGTTGCTTGGTATGGTGAAGGTGATGCTTGGTATGGTGAAGGTGATGCTTGGTATGGTGAAGGTGATGCTTGGTATGGTGAAGGTGATGCTTGGTATGGTGAAGGTGATGCTTGGTATGGTGAAGGTGATGCTTGGTATGGTGAAGGTGATGCTTGGTATGGTGAAGGTGATGCTTGGTATGGTGAAGGTGATGCTTGGTATGGTGAAGGTGATGCTTGGTATGGTGAAGGTGATGCTTGGTATGGTGAAGGTGATGCTTGGTATGGTGAAGGTGATGCTTGGTATGGTGAAGGTGATGCTTGGTATGGTGAAGGTGATGCTTGCTATGGTGAAGGTGATGCTTGCTATGGTGAAGGTGATGATTGCTATGGTGAGGGTGATGCTTGCTATGGTGAAGGTGATGCTTGCTATGGTGAGGGTGATGCTTGCTATGGTGAAGGTGATGCTTGGTATGGTGAAGGTGATGCTTGCTATGGTGAAGGTGATGCTTGGTATGGTGAAGGTGATGCTTGGTATGGTGAAGGTGATACTTGGTATGGTGAAGGTGATACTTGGTATGGTGAAGGTGATGCTTGGTATGGTAAAGGTGATGCTTGGTATGGTAAAGGTGATGCTTGGTATGGTGAAGGTGATGCTTGCTATGGTGAAGGTGATGCTTGCTATGGTGAGGGTGATGCTTGCTATGGTGAAGGTGATGCTTGGTATGGTGAAGGTGATGCTTGCTATGGTGAAGGTGATACTTGGTATGGTGAAGGTGATGCTTGGTATGGTGAAGGTGATACTTGGTATGGTGAAGGTGATACTTGGTATGGTGAAGGTGATGCTTGGTATGGTAAAGGTGATGCTTGGTATGGTAAAGGTGATGCTTGGTATGGTGAAGGTGATGCTTGCTATGGTGAAGGTGATGCTTGCTATGGTGGAGGTGATGCTTGCTATGGTGGAGGTGATGCTTGCTATGGTGGAGGTGATGCTTGCTATGGTGGAGGTGATGCTTGCTATGGTGGAGGTGATGGTTGCTATGGTGGAGGTGATGCTTGCTATGGTGGAGGTGATGCTTGCTATGGTGGAGGTGATGCTTGCTATGGTGGAGGTGATGCTTGCTATGGTGGAGGTGATGCTTGCTATGGTGGAGGTGATGCTTGCTATGGTGAAGGTGATGCTTGGTATGGTGAAGGTGATGCTTGGTATGGTGAAGGTGATGCTTGGTATGGTGAAGGTGAGGCTTGGTATGGTGAAGGTGATGCTTGGTATGGTGAAGGTGATGCTTGGTATTGTGAAGGTGATGCTTGGTATGGTGAAGGTGATGCTTGCTATGGTGGAGTTGATGCTTGCTATGGTGAAGGTGATGCTTGCTATGGTGGAGGTGATGCTTGCTATGGTGGAGGTGATGCTTGCTATGGTGGAGGTGATGCTTGCTATGGTGAAGGTGATGCTTGGTATGGTGAAGGTGATGCTTGCTATGGTGAAGGTGATGCTTGGTATGGTGAAGGTGTTGCTTGGTATGGTGTAGGTGTTGCTTGGTATGGTGAAGGTGATGCTTGGTATGGTGAAGGTGATGCTTGGTATGGTGAAGGTGATGCTTGGTATGGTGAAGGTGATGCTTGGTATGGTAAAGGTGATGCTTGGTATGGTGAAGGTGATGCTTGGTATGGTGAAGGTGATGCTTGGTATGGTGAAGGTGATGCTTGGTATGGTGAAGGTGATGCTTGGTATGGTGAAGGTGATGCTTGGTATGGTGAAGGTGATGCTTGGTATGGTGAAGGTGATGCTTGGTATGGTGAAGGTGATGCTTGGTATGGTGAAGGTGATGCTTGGTATGGTGAAGGTGATGCTTGGTATGGTGAAGGTGATGCTTGGTATGGTGAAGGTGATGCTTGGTATGGTAAAGGTGATGCTTGGTATGGTGAAGGTGATGCTTGGTATGGTGGAGTTGATGCTTGCTATGGTGGAGGTGATGCTTGCTATGGTGGGGGTGATGCTTGCTATGGTGGAGGTGATGCTTGCTATGGTGAAGGTGATGCTTGGTATGGTGAAGGTGATGCTTGGTATGGTGAAGGTGATGCTTGGTATGGTGAAGGTGATGCTTGGTATGGTGAAGGTGATGCTTGCTATGGTGAAGGTGATGCTTGCTATGGTGGAGGTGATGCTTGCTATGGTGGAGGTGATGCTTGCTATGGTGGAGTTGATGCTTGCTATGGTGGAGGTGATGCTTGCTATGGTGGAGGTGATGCTTGCTATGGTGGAGGTGATGCTTGCTATGGTGAAGGTGATGCTTGGTATGGTGAAGGTGATGCTTGGTATGGTGAAGGTGATGCTTGGTATGGTGAAGGTGTTGCTTGGTATGGTGAAGGTGTTGCTTGTTATGGTGAAGGTGATGCTTGGTATGGTGAAGGTGATGCTTGGTATGGTGAAGATGATGCTTGGTATGGTGAAGGTGATGCTTGGTATGATGAAGGTGATGCTTGGTATGGTGAAGGTGATGCTTGGTATGGTGAAGGTGATGCTTGGTATGGTGAAGGTGATGCTTGGTATGGTGAAGGTGATGCTTGGTATGGTGAAGGTGATGCTTGGTATGGTGAAGGTGATGCTTGGTATGGTGAAGGTGATGCTTGATATGGTGAAGGTGATGCTTGGTATGGTGAAGGTGATGCTTGGTATGGTGAAGGTGATGCTTGCTATGGTGAAGGTGATGCTTGCTATGGTGAAGGTGATGATTGCTATGGTGAGGGTGATGCTTGCTATGGTGAAGGTGATGCTTGCTATGGTGAGGGGGATGCTTGCTATGGTGAAGGTGATGCTTGGTATGGTGAAGGTGATGCTTGCTATGGTGAAGGTGATGCTTGGTATGGTGAAGGTGATGCTTGGTATGGTGAAGGTGATACTTGGTATGGTGAAGGTGATGCTTGGTATGGTAAAGGTGATGCTTGGTATGGTAAAGGTGATGCTTGGTATGGTAAAGGTGATGCTTGCTATGGTGGAGGTGATGCTTGCTATGGTGGAGTTGATGCTGCTATGGTGGAGGTGATGCTTGCTATGGTGGAGGTGATGCTTGGTATGGTGAAGGTGATGCTTGGTATGGTGAAGATGTTGCTTGGTATGGTGAAGGTGTTGCTTGGTATGGTGAAGGTGATGCTTGGAATGGTGAAGGTGATGCTTGCTATGGTGGAGGTGATGCTTGCTATGGTGGAGGTGATGCTTGCTATGGTGGAGGTGATGCTTGCTATGGTGGATGTGATGCTTGCTATGGTGAAGGTGATGCTTGCTATGGTGAAGGTGATGCTTGCTATGGTGAAGGTGATGCTTGCTATGGTGAAGTCGATGCTTGCTATGGCGGAAGTCGATGCTTGCTATGGCGAAAGTGATGCTTGCTATGATGAAGGTGATGCTTGCTATGGTGAAGGTGATGCTTGCTATGGTGAAGGTGATGCTTGCTATGGTGAAGGTGATGCTTGCTATGGTGAAGGTGATGATTGCTCTGGTGAGGGTGATGCTTGCTATGGTGAAGGTGATGCTTGCTATGGTGAGGGTGATGCTTGCTATGGTGAAGGTGATGCTTGGTATGGTGAAGGTGATGTTTGCTATGGTGAAGGTGATACTTGGTATGGTGAAGGTGATGCTTGGTATGGTGAAGGTGATACTTGGTATGGTGAAGGTGATACTTGGTATGGTGAAGGTGATGCTTGGTATGGTAAAGGTGATGCTTGGTATGGTGAAGGTGATGCTTGCTATGGTGAAGGTGATGCTTGCTATGGTGAAGGTGATGCTTGCTATGGTGGAGGTGATGCTTGCTATGGTGGAGGTGATGCTTGCTATGGTGGAGGTGATGCTTGCTATGGTGGAGGTGATGGTTGCTATGTTGGAGGTGATGCTTGCTATGGTGGAGGTGATGCTTGCTATGGTGGAGGTGATGCTTGCTATGGTGGACGTGATGCTTGCTATGGTGGAGGTGATGCTTGCTATGGTGAAGGTGATGCTTGGTATAGTGAAGGTGATGCTTGGTATGGTGAAGGTGATGCTTGCTATGGTGAAGGTGATGCTTGGTATAGTGAAGGTGATGCTTGGTATAGTGAAGGTGATGCTTGGTATGGTGAAGGTGATGCTTGCTATGGTGGAGGTGATGCTTGCTATGGTGAAGGTGATGCTTGTTATGGTGAAGGTGATGCTTGTTATGGTGAAGGTGATGCTTGCTATGGTGAAGGTGATGCTTGCTATGGTGAAGGTGATGCTTGCTATGGTGGAGGTGATGCTTGCTATGGTGAAGGTGATGCTTGCTATGGTGAAGGTGATGCTTGCTATGGTGAAGGTGATGCTTGCTATGGTGAAGGTGATGCTTGCAATGATGAAGGTGATGCTTGCTATGGTGGAGGTGATGCTTGCTATGGTGAAGGTGATGCTTGCTATGGTGGAGGTGATGCTTGCTATGGTGGAGGTGATGCTTGCTATGGTGGAAGTGATGCTTGCTATGGTGGAGGTGATGCTTGCTATGGTGGAGGTGATGCTTGCTATGGTGGAGGTGATGCTTGCTATGGTGGAGGTGATGCTTGCTATGGTGGAGGTGATGCTTGCTATGGTGGAGGTGATGCTTGCTATGGTGAAGGTGATGCTTGGTATGGTAAAGGTGATGCTTGGTATGGTGAAGGTGATGCTTGGTATGGTGAAGGTGATGCTTGCTATGGTGAAGGTGATGCTTGCTATGGTGAAGGTGATGCTTGGTATGGTGAAGGTGATGCTTGGTATGGTGAAGGTGATGCTTGGTATGGTGAAGGTGATGCTTGGTATGGTGAAGGTGATGCTTGGTATGGTGAAGGTGATGCTTGGTATGGTGAAGGTGATGCTTGCTATGGTGAGGGTGATGCTTGCTATGGTGAAGGTGATGCTTGGTATGGTGAAGGTGATGCTTGCTATGGTGAAGGTGATGCTTGCTATGGTGAAGGTGATGCTTGCTATGGTGAAGGTGATGCTTGCTATGGTGAAGGTGATGCTTGCTATGGTGGAGGTGATGCTTGCTATGGTGGAGGTGATGCTTGCTATGGTGGAGGTGATGCTTGCTATGGTGGAGGTGATGCTTGCTATGGTGGAGGTGATGCTTGCTATGGTGGAGGTGATGCTTGGTATGGTGAAGGTGATGCTTGGTATGGTGAAGGTGATGCTTGGTATGGTGAAGGTGATGCTTGGTGTGGTGAAGTTGATGCTTGGTATGGTGAAGGTGATGCTTGGTATGGTGAAGGTGATGCTTGTTATGGTGAAGGTGATGCTTGGTATGGTGAAGGTGATGCTTGGTATGGTGAAGGTGATGCTTGGTATGGTGAAGGTGATGCTTGGTATGGTGAAGGTGATGCTTGGTATGGTGAAGGTGATGCTTGGTATGGTGAAGGTGATGCTTGCTATGGTGGAGGTGATGCTTGCTATGGTGGAGGTGATGCTTGCTATGGTGGAGGTGATGCTTGCTATGGTGGAGTTGATGCTTGCTATGGTGGAGGTGATGCTTGCTATGGTGGAGGTGATGCTTGCTATGGTGGAGGTGATGCTTGCTATGGTGGAGGTGATGCTTGCTATGGTGAAGGTGATGCTTGGTATGGTGAAGGTGATGCTTGGTATGGTGAAGGTGTTGCTTGGTATGGTGAAGGTGATGCTTGCTATGGTGGAGGTGATGCTTGCTATGGTGAAGGTGATGCTTGCTATGGTGGAGGTGATGCTTGCTATGGTGGAGGTGATGCTTGCTATGGTGGAGGTGATGCTTGCTATGGTGGAGGTGATGCTTGCTATGGTGGAGGTGATGGCTTGCTATGGTGGAGGTGATGCTTGCTATGGTGGAGGTGATGCTTGCTATGGTGGAGGTGATGCTTGCTATGGTGGAGGTGATGCTTGCTATGGTGGAGGTGATGCTTGCTATGGTGGAGGTGATGCTTGCTATGGTGAAGGTGATGCTTGGTATGGTGAAGGTGATGCTTGGTATGGTGAAGGTGATGCTTGGTATGGTGAAGGTGAGGCTTGGTATGGTGAAGGTGATGCTTGGTATGGTGAAGGTGATGCTTGGTATAGTGAAGGTGATGCTTGGTATGGTGAAGGTGATGCTTGCTATGGTGGAGTTGATGCTTGCTATGGTGGAGGTGATGCTTGCTATGGTGGAGGTGATGCTTGCTATGGTGGAGGTGATGCTTGCTATGGTGGAGGTGATGCTTGCTATGGTGAAGGTGATGCTTGGTATGGTGAAGGTGATGCTTGCTATGGTGAAGGTGATGCTTGGTATGGTGAAGGTGATGCTTGGTATGGTGAAGGTGATGCTTGGTATGGTGAAGGTGATGCTTGGTATGGTGAAGGTGTTGCTTGGTATGGTGAAGGTGTTGCTTGGTATGGTGAAGGTGATGCTTGGTATGGTGAAGGTGATGCTTGGTATGGTGAAGGTGATGCTTGGTATGGTGAAGGTGATGCTTGGTATGGTGAAGGTGATGCTTGGTATGGTGAAGGTGATGCTTGGTATGGTGAAGGTGATGCTTGGTATGGTGAAGGTGATGCTTGGTATGGTGAAGGTGATGCTTGGTATGGTGAAGGTGATGCTTGGTATGGTGAAGGTGATGCTTGGTATGGTGAAGGTGATGCTTGGTATGGTGAAGGTGATGCTTGGTATGGTGAAGGTGATGCTTGGTATGGTGAAGGTGATGCTTGCTATGGTGAAGGTGATGCTTGCTATGGTGAAGGTGATGCTTGCTATGGTGAGGGTGATGCTTGCTATGGTGAAGGTGATGCTTGGTATGGTGAAGGTGATGCTTGCTATGGTGAAGGTGATGCTTGGTATGGTGAAGGTGATGCTTGGTATGGTGAAGGTGATACTTGGTATGGTGAAGGTGATACTTGGTATGGTGAAGGTGATGCTTGGTATGGTAAAGGTGATGCTTGGTATGGTAAAGGTGATGCTTGGTATGGTGAAGGTGATGCTTGCTATGGTGAAGGTGATGCTTGCTATGGTGAGGGTGATGCTTGCTATGGTGAAGGTGATGCTTGGTATGGTGAAGGTGATGCTTGCTATGGTGAAGGTGATACTTGGTATGGTGAAGGTGATGCTTTGTATGGTGAAGGTGATACTTGGTATGGTGAAGGTGATACTTGGTATGGTGAAGGTGATGCTTGGTATGGTAAAGGTGATGCTTGGTATGGTAAAGGTGATGCTTGGTATGGTGAAGGTGATGCTTGCTATGGTGAAGGTGATGCTTGCTATGGTGGAGGTGATGCTTGCTATGGTGGAAGTGATGCTTGCTATGGTGGAGGTGATGCTTGCTATGGTGGAGGTGATGCTTGCTATGGTGGAGGTGATGCTTGCTATGGTGGAGGTGATGCTTGCTATGGTGGAGGTGATGCTTGCTATGGTGGAGGTGATGCTTGCTATGGTGAAGGTGATGCTTGGTATGGTAAAGGTGATGCTTGGTATGGTGAAGGTGATGCTTGGTATGGTGAAGGTGATGCTTGCTATGGTGAAGGTGATGCTTGCTATGGTGAAGGTGATGCTTGGTATGGTGAAGGTGATGCTTGGTATGGTGAAGGTGATGCTTGGTATGGTGAAGGTGATGCTTGGTATGGTGAAGGTGATGCTTGGTATGGTGAAGGTGATGCTTGGTATGGTGAAGGTGATGCTTGCTATGGTGAGGGTGATGCTTGCTATGGTGAAGGTGATGCTTGGTATGGTGAAGGTGATGCTTGCTATGGTGAAGGTGATGCTTGCTATGGTGAAGGTGATGCTTGCTATGGTGAAGGTGATGCTTGCTATGGTGAAGGTGATGCTTGCTATGGTGGAGGTGATGCTTGCTATGGTGGAGGTGATGCTTGCTATGGTGGAGGTGATGCTTGCTATGGTGGAGGTGATGCTTGCTATGGTGGAGGTGATGCTTGGTATGGTGAAGGTGATGCTTGGTATGGTGAAGGTGATGCTTGGTATGGTGAAGGTGATGCTTGGTGTGGTGAAGGTGATGCTTGGTATGGTGAAGGTGATGCTTGGTATGGTGAAGGTGATGCTTGTTATGGTGAAGGTGATGCTTGGTATGGTGAAGGTGATGCTTGGTATGGTGAAGGTGATGCTTGGTATGGTGAAGGTGATGCTTGGTATGGTGAAGGTGATGCTTGGTATGGTGAAGGTGATGCTTGGTATGGTGAAGGTGATGCTTGCTATGGTGGAGGTGATGCTTGCTATGGTGGAGGTGATGCTTGCTATGGTGGAGGTGATGCTTGCTATGGTGGAGTTGATGCTTGCTATGGTGGAGGTGATGCTTGCTATGGTGGAGGTGATGCTTGCTATGGTGGAGGTGATGCTTGCTATGGTGGAGGTGATGCTTGCTATGGTGAAGGTGATGCTTGGTATGGTGAAGGTGATGCTTGGTATGGTGAAGGTGATGCTTGGTATGGTGAAGGTGTTGCTTGGTATGGTGAAGGTGATGCTTGCTATGGTGGAGGTGATGCTTGCTATGGTGAAGGTGATGCTTGCTATGGTGGAGGTGATGCTTGCTATGGTGGAGGTGATGCTTGCTATGGTGGAGGTGAAGGTTGCTATGGTGGAGGTGATGCTTGCTATGGTGGAGGTGATGCTTGCTATGGTGGAGGTGATGCTTGCTATGGTGGAGGTGATGCTTGCTATGGTGGAGGTGATGCTTGCTATGGTGAAGGTGATGCTTGGTATGGTGAAGGTGATGCTTGGTATGGTGAAGGTGATGCTTGGTATGGTGAAGGTGAGGCTTGGTATGGTGAAGGTGATGCTTGGTATGGTGAAGGTGATGCTTGGTATAGTGAAGGTGATGCTTGGTATGGTGAAGGTGATGCTTGCTATGGTGGAGTTGATGCTTGCTATGGTGGAGGTGATGCTTGCTATGGTGGAGGTGATGCTTGCTATGGTGGAGGTGATGCTTGCTATGGTGGAGGTGATGCTTGCTATGGTGAAGGTGATGCTTGGTATGGTGAAGGTGATGCTTGCTATGGTGAAGGTGATGCTTGGTATGGTGAAGGTGATGCTTGGTATGGTGAAGGTGATGCTTGGTATGGTGAAGGTGATGCTTGGTATGGTGAAGGTGTTGCTTGGTATGGTGAAGGTGTTGCTTGGTATGGTGAAGGTGATGCTTGGTATGGTGAAGGTGATGCTTGGTATGGTGAAGGTGATGCTTGGTATGGTGAAGGTGATGCTTGGTATGGTGAAGGTGATGCTTGGTATGGTGAAGGTGATGCTTGGTATGGTGAAGGTGATGCTTGGTATGGTGAAGGTGATGCTTGGTATGGTGAAGGTGATGCTTGGTATGGTGAAGGTGATGCTTGGTATGGTGAAGGTGATGCTTGGTATGGTGAAGGTGATGCTTGGTATGGTGAAGGTGATGCTTGGTATGGTGAAGGTGATGCTTGCTATGGTGAAGGTGATGCTTGCTATGGTGAAGGTGATGCTTGCTATGGTGAAGGTGATGATTGCTATGGTGAGGGTGATGCTTGCTATGGTGAAGGTGATGCTTGCTATGGTGAGGGTGATGCTTGCTATGGTGAAGGTGATGCTTGGTATGGTGAAGGTGATGCTTGCTATGGTGAAGGTGATGCTTGGTATGGTGAAGGTGATGCTTGGTATGGTGAAGGTGATACTTGGTATGGTGAAGGTGATACTTGGTATGGTGAAGGTGATGCTTGGTATGGTAAAGGTGATGCTTGGTATGGTAAAGGTGATGCTTGGTATGGTGAAGGTGATGCTTGCTATGGTGAAGGTGATGCTTGCTATGGTGAGGGTGATGCTTGCTATGGTGAAGGTGATGCTTGGTATGGTGAAGGTGATGCTTGCTATGGTGAAGGTGATACTTGGTATGGTGAAGGTGATGCTTGGTATGGTGAAGGTGATACTTGGTATGGTGAAGGTGATACTTGGTATGGTGAAGGTGATGCTTGGTATGGTAAAGGTGATGCTTGGTATGGTAAAGGTGATGCTTGGTATGGTGAAGGTGATGCTTGCTATGGTGGAGGTGATGCTTGCTATGGTGGAGGTGATGCTTGCTATGGTGGAGGTGATGCTTGCTATGGTGGAGGTGATGCTTGCTATGGTGGAGGTGATGCTTGCTATGGTGGAGGTGATGGTTGCTATGGTGGAGGTGATGCTTGCTATGGTGGAGGTGATGCTTGCTATGGTGGAGGTGATGCTTGCTATGGTGGAGGTGATGCTTGCTATGGTGGAGGTGATGCTTGCTATGGTGGAGGTGATGCTTGCTATGGTGAAGGTGATGCTTGGTATGGTGAAGGTGATGCTTGGTATGGTGAAGGTGATGCTTGGTATGGTGAAGGTGAGGCTTGGTATGGTGAAGGTGATGCTTGGTATGGTGAAGGTGATGCTTGGTATTGTGAAGGTGATGCTTGGTATGGTGAAGGTGATGCTTGCTATGGTGGAGTTGATGCTTGGTATGGTGAAGGTGATGCTTGGTATGGTGAAGGTGATGCTTGGTATGGTGAAGGTGATGCTTGGTATGGTGAAGGTGATGCTTGGTATGGTGAAGGTGATGCTTGGTATGGTGAAGGTGATGCTTGGTATGGTGAAGGTGATGCTTGGTATGGTGAAGGTGATGCTTGGTATGGTGAAGGTGATGCTTGGTATGGTGAAGGTGATGCTTGCTATGGTGAAGGTGATGCTTGCTATGGTGAAGGTGATGATTGCTATGGTGAGGGTGATGCTTGCTATGGTGAAGGTGATGCTTGCTATGGTGAGGGTGATGCTTGCTATGGTGAAGGTGATGCTTGGTATGGTGAAGGTGATGCTTGCTATGGTGAAGGTGATGCTTGGTATGGTGAAGGTGATGCTTGGTATGGTGAAGGTGATACTTGGTATGGTGAAGGTGATACTTGGTATGGTGAAGGTGATGCTTGGTATGGTAAAGGTGATGCTTGGTATGGTAAAGGTGATGCTTGGTATGGTGAAGGTGATGCTTGCTATGGTGAAGGTGATGCTTGCTATGGTGAGGGTGATGCTTGCTATGGTGAAGGTGATGCTTGGTATGGTGAAGGTGATGCTTGCTATGGTGAAGGTGATACTTGGTATGGTGAAGGTGATGCTTGGTATGGTGAAGGTGATACTTGGTATGGTGAAGGTGATACTTGGTATGGTGAAGGTGATGCTTGGTATGGTAAAGGTGATGCTTGGTATGGTAAAGGTGATGCTTGGTATGGTGAAGGTGATGCTTGCTATGGTGAAGGTGATGCTTGCTATGGTGGAGGTGATGCTTGCTATGGTGGAGGTGATGCTTGCTATGGTGGAGGTGATGCTTGCTATGGTGGAGGTGATGCTTGCTATGGTGGAGGTGATGGTTGCTATGGTGGAGGTGATGCTTGCTATGGTGGAGGTGATGCTTGCTATGGTGGAGGTGATGCTTGCTATGGTGGAGGTGATGCTTGCTATGGTGGAGGTGATGCTTGCTATGGTGGAGGTGATGCTTGCTATGGTGAAGGTGATGCTTGGTATGGTGAAGGTGATGCTTGGTATGGTGAAGGTGATGCTTGGTATGGTGAAGGTGAGGCTTGGTATGGTGAAGGTGATGCTTGGTATGGTGAAGGTGATGCTTGGTATTGTGAAGGTGATGCTTGGTATGGTGAAGGTGATGCTTGCTATGGTGGAGTTGATGCTTGCTATGGTGAAGGTGATGCTTGCTATGGTGGAGGTGATGCTTGCTATGGTGGAGGTGATGCTTGCTATGGTGGAGGTGATGCTTGCTATGGTGAAGGTGATGCTTGGTATGGTGAAGGTGATGCTTGGTATGGTGAAGGTGTTGCTTGGTATGGTGTAGGTGTTGCTTGGTATGGTGAAGGTGATGCTTGGTATGGTGAAGGTGATGCTTGGTATGGTGAAGATGATGCTTGGTATGGTGAAGGTGATGCTTGGTATGGTGAAGGTGATGCTTGGTATGGTGAAGGTGATGCTTGGTATGGTAAAGGTGATGCTTGGTATGGTGAAGGTGATGCTTGGTATGGTGAAGGTGATGCTTGGTATGGTGAAGGTGATGCTTGGTATGGTGAAGGTGATGCTTGGTATGGTGAAGGTGATGCTTGGTATGGTGAAGGTGATGCTTGGTATGGTGAAGGTGATGCTTGGTATGGTGGAGTTGATGCTTGCTATGGTGGAGGTGATGCTTGCTATGGTGGAGGTGATGCTTGCTATGGTGGAGGTGATGCTTGCTATGGTGAAGGTGATGCTTGGTATGGTGAAGGTGATGCTTGGTATGGTGAAGGTGATGCTTGGTATGGTGAAGGTGATGCTTGGTATGGTGAAGGTGATGCTTGGTATGGTGAAGGTGATGCTTGGTATGGTGAAGGTGATGCTTGCTATGGTGGAGGTGATGCTTGCTATGGTGGAGGTGATGCTTGCTATGGTGGAGTTGATGCTTGCTATGGTGGAGGTGATGCTTGCTATGGTGGAGGTGATGCTTGCTATGGTGGAGGTGATGCTTGCTATGGTGGAGGTGATGCTTGCTATGGTGAAGGTGATGCTTGGTATGGTGAAGGTGATGCTTGGTATGGTGAAGGTGATGCTTGGTATGGTGAAGGTGTTGCTTGGTATGGTGAAGGTGTTGTCTTGTTATGGTGAAGGTGATGCTTGGTATGGTGAAGGTGATGCTTGGTATGGTGAAGATGATGCTTGGTATGGTGAAGGTGATGCTTGGTATGGTGAAGGTGATGCTTGGTATGGTGAAGGTGATGCTTGGTATGGTGAAGGTGATGCTTGGTATGGTGAAGGTGATGCTTGGTATGGTGAAGGTGATGCTTGGTATGGTGAAGGTGATGCTTGGTATGGTGAAGGTGATGCTTGGTATGGTGAAGGTGATGCTTGGTATGGTGAAGGTGATGCTTGCTATGGTGAAGGTGATGCTTGCTATGGTGAAGGTGATGATTGCTATGGTGAGGGTGATGCTTGCTATGGTGAAGGTGATGCTTGCTATGGTGAGGGTGATGCTTGCTATGGTGAAGGTGATGCTTGGTATGGTGAAGGTGATGCTTGCTATGGTGAAGGTGATGCTTGGTATGGTGAAGGTGATGCTTGGTATGGTGAAGGTGATACTTGGTATGGTGAAGGTGATACTTGGTATGGTGAAGGTGATGCTTGGTATGGTAAAGGTGATGCTTGGTATGGTAAAGGTGATGCTTGGTATGGTGAAGGTGATGCTTGCTATGGTGAAGGTGATGCTTGCTATGGTGAGGGTGATGCTTGCTATGGTGAAGGTGATGCTTGGTATGGTGAAGGTGATGCTTGCTATGGTGAAGGTGATACTTGGTATGGTGAAGGTGATGCTTGGTATGGTGAAGGTGATACTTGGTATGGTGAAGGTGATACTTGGTATGGTGAAGGTGATGCTTGGTATGGTGAAGGTGATGCTTGCTATGGTGGAGTTGATGCTTGCTATGGTGAAGGTGATGCTTGCTATGGTGGAGGTGATGCTTGCTATGGTGGAGGTGATGCTTGCTATGGTGGAGGTGATGCTTGCTATGGTGGAGGTGATGCTTGCTATGGTGGAGGTGATGCTTGCTATGGTGGAGGTGATGCTTGCTATGGTGGAGGTGATGCTTGCTATGGTGAAGGTGATGCTTGGTATGGTGAAGGTGATGCTTGGTATGGTGAAGGTGATGCTTGGTATGGTGAAGGTGAGGCTTGGTATGGTGAAGGTGATGCTTGGTATGGTGAAGGTGATGCTTGGTATTGTGAAGGTGATGCTTGGTATGGTGAAGGTGATGCTTGCTATGGTGGAGTTGATGCTTGCTATGGTGAAGGTGATGCTTGCTATGGTGGAGGTGATGCTTGCTATGGTGGAGGTGATGCTTGCTATGGTGGAGGTGATGCTTGCTATGGTGAAGGTGATGCTTGGTATGGTGAAGGTGATGCTTGGTATGGTGAAGGTGTTGCTTGGTATGGTGTAGGTGTTGCTTGGTATGGTGAAGGTGATGCTTGGTATGGTGAAGGTGATGCTTGGTACGGTGAAGATGATGCTTGGTATGGTGAAGGTGATGCTTGGTATGGTGAAGGTGATGCTTGGTATGGTGAAGGTGATGCTTGGTATGGTAAAGGTGATGCTTGGTATGGTGAAGGTGATGCTTGGTATGGTGAAGGTGATGCTTGGTATGGTGAAGGTGATGCTTGGTATGGTGAAGGTGATGCTTGGTATGGTGAAGGTGATGCTTGGTATGGTGAAGGTGATGCTTGGTATGGTGAAGGTGATGCTTGCTATGGTGAGGGTGATGCTTGCTATGGTGAAGGTGATGCTTGGTATGGTGAAGGTGATGCTTGCTATGGTGAAGGTGATGCTTGCTATGGTGAAGGTGATGCTTGCTATGGTGAAGGTGATGCTTGCTATGGTGAAGGTGATGCTTGCTATGGTGGAGGTGATGCTTGCTATGGTGGAGGTGATGCTTGCTATGGTGGAGGTGATGCTTGCTATGGTGGAGGTGATGCTTGCTATGGTGGAGGTGATGCTTGCTATGGTGGAGGTGATGCTTGGTATGGTGAAGGTGATGCTTGGTATGGTGAAGGTGATGCTTGGTATGGTGAAGGTGATGCTTGGTGTGGTGAAGGTGATGCTTGGTATGGTGAAGGTGATGCTTGGTATGGTGAAGGTGATGCTTGTTATGGTGAAGGTGATGCTTGGTATGGTGAAGGTGATGCTTGGTATGGTGAAGGTGATGCTTGGTATGGTGAAGGTGATGCTTGGTATGGTGAAGGTGATGCTTGGTATGGTGAAGGTGATGCTTGGTATGGTGAAGGTGATGCTTGCTATGGTGGAGGTGATGCTTGCTATGGTGGAGGTGATGCTTGCTATGGTGGAGGTGATGCTTGCTATGGTGGAGTTGATGCTTGCTATGGTGGAGGTGATGCTTGCTATGGTGGAGGTGATGCTTGCTATGGTGGAGGTGATGCTTGCTATGGTGGAGGTGATGCTTGCTATGGTGAAGGTGATGCTTGGTATGGTGAAGGTGATGCTTGGTATGGTGAAGGTGTTGCTTGGTATGGTGAAGGTGATGCTTGCTATGGTGGAGGTGATGCTTGCTATGGTGAAGGTGATGCTTGCTATGGTGGAGGTGATGCTTGCTATGGTGGAGGTGATGCTTGCTATGGTGGAGGTGATGCTTGCTATGGTGGAGGTGATGCTTGCTATGGTGGAGGTGATGGTTGCTATGGTGGAGGTGATGCTTGCTATGGTGGAGGTGATGCTTGCTATGGTGGAGGTGATGCTTGCTATGGTGGAGGTGATGCTTGCTATGGTGGAGGTGATGCTTGCTATGGTGGAGGTGATGCTTGCTATGGTGAAGGTGATGCTTGGTATGGTGAAGGTGATGCTTGGTATGGTGAAGGTGATGCTTGGTATGGTGAAGGTGAGGCTTGGTATGGTGAAGGTGATGCTTGGTATGGTGAAGGTGATGCTTGGTATAGTGAAGGTGATGCTTGGTATGGTGAAGGTGATGCTTGCTATGGTGGAGTTGATGCTTGCTATGGTGGAGGTGATGCTTGCTATGGTGGAGGTGATGCTTGCTATGGTGGAGGTGATGCTTGCTATGGTGGAGGTGATGCTTGCTATGGTGAAGGTGATGCTTGGTATGGTGAAGGTGATGCTTGCTATGGTGAAGGTGATGCTTGGTATGGTGAAGGTGATGCTTGGTATGGTGAAGGTGATGCTTGGTATGGTGAAGGTGATGCTTGGTATGGTGAAGGTGTTGCTTGGTATGGTGAAGGTGTTGCTTGGTATGGTGAAGGTGATGCTTGGTATGGTGAAGGTGATGCTTGGTATGGTGAAGGTGATGCTTGGTATGGTGAAGGTGATGCTTGGTATGGTGAAGGTGATGCTTGGTATGGTGAAGGTGATGCTTGGTATGGTGAAGGTGATGCTTGGTATGGTGAAGGTGATGCTTGGTATGGTGAAGGTGATGCTTGGTATGGTGAAGGTGATGCTTGGTATGGTGAAGGTGATGCTTGGTATGGTGAAGGTGATGCTTGGTATGGTGAAGGTGATGCTTGGTATGGTGAAGGTGATGCTTGGTATGGTGAAGGTGATGCTTGCTATGGTGAAGGTGATGCTTGCTATGGTGAAGGTGATGCTTGCTATGGTGAAGGTGATGCTTGCTATGGTGAGGGTGATGCTTGCTATGGTGAAGGTGATGCTTGGTATGGTGAAGGTGATGCTTGCTATGGTGAAGGTGATGCTTGGTATGGTGAAGGTGATGCTTGGTATGGTGAAGGTGATACTTGGTATGGTGAAGGTGATACTTGGTATGGTGAAGGTGATGCTTGGTATGGTAAAGGTGATGCTTGGTATGGTAAAGGTGATGCTTGGTATGGTGAAGGTGATGCTTGCTATGGTGAAGGTGATGCTTGCTATGGTGAGGGTGATGCTTGCTATGGTGAAGGTGATGCTTGGTATGGTGAAGGTGATGCTTGCTATGGTGAAGGTGATACTTGGTATGGTGAAGGTGATGCTTTGTATGGTGAAGGTGATACTTGGTATGGTGAAGGTGATACTTGGTATGGTGAAGGTGATGCTTGGTATGGTAAAGGTGATGCTTGGTATGGTAAAGGTGATGCTTGGTATGGTGAAGGTGATGCTTGCTATGGTGAAGGTGATGCTTGCTATGGTGGAGGTGATGCTTGCTATGGTGGAAGTGATGCTTGCTATGGTGGAGGTGATGCTTGCTATGGTGGAGGTGATGCTTGCTATGGTGGAGGTGATGCTTGCTATGGTGGAGGTGATGCTTGCTATGGTGGAGGTGATGCTTGCTATGGTGGAGGTGATGCTTGCTATGGTGAAGGTGATGCTTGGTATGGTAAAGGTGATGCTTGGTATGGTGAAGGTGATGCTTGGTATGGTGAAGGTGATGCTTGCTATGGTGAAGGTGATGCTTGCTATGGTGAAGGTGATGCTTGGTATGGTGAAGGTGATGCTTGGTATGGTGAAGGTGATGCTTGGTATGGTGAAGGTGATGCTTGGTATGGTGAAGGTGATGCTTGGTATGGTGAAGGTGATGCTTGGTATGGTGAAGGTGATGCTTGCTATGGTGAGGGTGATGCTTGCTATGGTGAAGGTGATGCTTGGTATGGTGAAGGTGATGCTTGCTATGGTGAAGGTGATGCTTGCTATGGTGAAGGTGATGCTTGCTATGGTGAAGGTGATGCTTGCTATGGTGAAGGTGATGCTTGCTATGGTGGAGGTGATGCTTGCTATGGTGGAGGTGATGCTTGCTATGGTGGAGGTGATGCTTGCTATGGTGGAGGTGATGCTTGCTATGGTGGAGGTGATGCTTGCTATGGTGGAGGTGATGCTTGGTATGGTGAAGGTGATGCTTGGTATGGTGAAGGTGATGCTTGGTATGGTGAAGGTGATGCTTGGTGTGGTGAAGGTGATGCTTGGTATGGTGAAGGTGATGCTTGGTATGGTGAAGGTGATGCTTGTTATGGTGAAGGTGATGCTTGGTATGGTGAAGGTGATGCTTGGTATGGTGAAGGTGATGCTTGGTATGGTGAAGGTGATGCTTGGTATGGTGAAGGTGATGCTTGGTATGGTGAAGGTGATGCTTGGTATGGTGAAGGTGATGCTTGCTATGGTGGAGGTGATGCTTGCTATGGTGGAGGTGATGCTTGCTATGGTGGAGGTGATGCTTGCTATGGTGGAGTTGATGCTTGCTATGGTGGAGGTGATGCTTGCTATGGTGGAGGTGATGCTTGCTATGGTGGAGGTGATGCTTGCTATGGTGGAGGTGATGCTTGCTATGGTGAAGGTGATGCTTGGTATGGTGAAGGTGATGCTTGGTATGGTGAAGGTGATGCTTGGTATGGTGAAGGTGTTGCTTGGTATGGTGAAGGTGATGCTTGCTATGGTGGAGGTGATGCTTGCTATGGTGAAGGTGATGCTTGCTATGGTGGAGGTGATGCTTGCTATGGTGGAGGTGATGCTTGCTATGGTGGAGGTGATGGTTGCTATGGTGGAGGTGATGCTTGCTATGGTGGAGGTGATGCTTGCTATGGTGGAGGTGATGCTTGCTATGGTGGAGGTGATGCTTGCTATGGTGGAGGTGATGCTTGCTATGGTGGAGGTGATGCTTGCTATGGTGAAGGTGATGCTTGGTATGGTGAAGGTGATGCTTGGTATGGTGAAGGTGATGCTTGGTATGGTGAAGGTGAGGCTTGGTATGGTGAAGGTGATGCTTGGTATGGTGAAGGTGATGCTTGGTATAGTGAAGGTGATGCTTGGTATGGTGAAGGTGATGCTTGCTATGGTGGAGTTGATGCTTGCTATGGTGGAGGTGATGCTTGCTATGGTGGAGGTGATGCTTGCTATGGTGGAGGTGATGCTTGCTATGGTGGAGGTGATGCTTGCTATGGTGAAGGTGATGCTTGGTATGGTGAAGGTGATGCTTGCTATGGTGAAGGTGATGCTTGGTATGGTGAAGGTGATGCTTGGTATGGTGAAGGTGATGCTTGGTATGGTGAAGGTGATGCTTGGTATGGTGAAGGTGTTGCTTGGTATGGTGAAGGTGTTGCTTGGTATGGTGAAGGTGATGCTTGGTATGGTGAAGGTGATGCTTGGTATGGTGAAGGTGATGCTTGGTATGGTGAAGGTGATGCTTGGTATGGTGAAGGTGATGCTTGGTATGGTGAAGGTGATGCTTGGTATGGTGAAGGTGATGCTTGGTATGGTGAAGGTGATGCTTGGTATGGTGAAGGTGATGCTTGGTATGGTGAAGGTGATGCTTGGTATGGTGAAGGTGATGCTTGGTATGGTGAAGGTGATGCTTGGTATGGTGAAGGTGATGCTTGGTATGGTGAAGGTGATGCTTGCTATGGTGAAGGTGATGCTTGCTATGGTGAAGGTGATGATTGCTATGGTGAGGGTGATGCTTGCTATGGTGAAGGTGATGCTTGCTATGGTGAGGGTGATGCTTGCTATGGTGAAGGTGATGCTTGGTATGGTGAAGGTGATGCTTGCTATGGTGAAGGTGATGCTTGGTATGGTGAAGGTGATGCTTGGTATGGTGAAGGTGATACTTGGTATGGTGAAGGTGATACTTGGTATGGTGAAGGTGATGCTTGGTATGGTAAAGGTGATGCTTGGTATGGTAAAGGTGATGCTTGGTATGGTGAAGGTGATGCTTGCTATGGTGAAGGTGATGCTTGCTATGGTGAGGGTGATGCTTGCTATGGTGAAGGTGATGCTTGGTATGGTGAAGGTGATGCTTGCTATGGTGAAGGTGATACTTGGTATGGTGAAGGTGATGCTTGGTATGGTGAAGGTGATACTTGGTATGGTGAAGGTGATACTTGGTATGGTGAAGGTGATGCTTGGTATGGTAAAGGTGATGCTTGGTATGGTAAAGGTGATGCTTGGTATGGTGAAGGTGATGCTTGCTATGGTGGAGGTGATGCTTGCTATGGTGGAGGTGATGCTTGCTATGGTGGAGGTGATGCTTGCTATGGTGGAGGTGATGCTTGCTATGGTGGAGGTGATGCTTGCTATGGTGGAGGTGATGGTTGCTATGGTGGAGGTGATGCTTGCTATGGTGGAGGTGATGCTTGCTATGGTGGAGGTGATGCTTGCTATGGTGGAGGTGATGCTTGCTATGGTGGAGGTGATGCTTGCTATGGTGGAGGTGATGCTTGCTATGGTGAAGGTGATGCTTGGTATGGTGAAGGTGATGCTTGGTATGGTGAAGGTGATGCTTGGTATGGTGAAGGTGAGGCTTGGTATGGTGAAGGTGATGCTTGGTATGGTGAAGGTGATGCTTGGTATTGTGAAGGTGATGCTTGGTATGGTGAAGGTGATGCTTGCTATGGTGGAGTTGATGCTTGGTATGGTGAAGGTGATGCTTGGTATGGTGAAGGTGATGCTTGGTATGGTGAAGGTGATGCTTGGTATGGTGAAGGTGATGCTTGGTATGGTGAAGGTGATGCTTGGTATGGTGAAGGTGATGCTTGGTATGGTGAAGGTGATGCTTGGTATGGTGAAGGTGATGCTTGGTATGGTGAAGGTGATGCTTGGTATGGTGAAGGTGATGCTTGCTATGGTGAAGGTGATGCTTGCTATGGTGAAGGTGATGATTGCTATGGTGAGGGTGATGCTTGCTATGGTGAAGGTGATGCTTGCTATGGTGAGGGTGATGCTTGCTATGGTGAAGGTGATGCTTGGTATGGTGAAGGTGATGCTTGCTATGGTGAAGGTGATGCTTGGTATGGTGAAGGTGATGCTTGGTATGGTGAAGGTGATACTTGGTATGGTGAAGGTGATACTTGGTATGGTGAAGGTGATGCTTGGTATGGTAAAGGTGATGCTTGGTATGGTAAAGGTGATGCTTGGTATGGTGAAGGTGATGCTTGCTATGGTGAAGGTGATGCTTGCTATGGTGAGGGTGATGCTTGCTATGGTGAAGGTGATGCTTGGTATGGTGAAGGTGATGCTTGCTATGGTGAAGGTGATACTTGGTATGGTGAAGGTGATGCTTGGTATGGTGAAGGTGATACTTGGTATGGTGAAGGTGATACTTGGTATGGTGAAGGTGATGCTTGGTATGGTAAAGGTGATGCTTGGTATGGTAAAGGTGATGCTTGGTATGGTGAAGGTGATGCTTGCTATGGTGAAGGTGATGCTTGCTATGGTGGAGGTGATGCTTGCTATGGTGGAGGTGATGCTTGCTATGGTGGAGGTGATGCTTGCTATGGTGGAGGTGATGCTTGCTATGGTGGAGGTGATGGTTGCTATGGTGGAGGTGATGCTTGCTATGGTGGAGGTGATGCTTGCTATGGTGGAGGTGATGCTTGCTATGGTGGAGGTGATGCTTGCTATGGTGGAGGTGATGCTTGCTATGGTGGAGGTGATGCTTGCTATGGTGAAGGTGATGCTTGGTATGGTGAAGGTGATGCTTGGTATGGTGAAGGTGATGCTTGGTATGGTGAAGGTGAGGCTTGGTATGGTGAAGGTGATGCTTGGTATGGTGAAGGTGATGCTTGGTATTGTGAAGGTGATGCTTGGTATGGTGAAGGTGATGCTTGCTATGGTGGAGTTGATGCTTGCTATGGTGAAGGTGATGCTTGCTATGGTGGAGGTGATGCTTGCTATGGTGGAGGTGATGCTTGCTATGGTGGAGGTGATGCTTGCTATGGTGAAGGTGATGCTTGGTATGGTGAAGGTGATGCTTGGTATGGTGAAGGTGTTGCTTGGTATGGTGTAGGTGTTGCTTGGTATGGTGAAGGTGATGCTTGGTATGGTGAAGGTGATGCTTGGTATGGTGAAGATGATGCTTGGTATGGTGAAGGTGATGCTTGGTATGGTGAAGGTGATGCTTGGTATGGTGAAGGTGATGCTTGGTATGGTAAAGGTGATGCTTGGTATGGTGAAGGTGATGCTTGGTATGGTGAAGGTGATGCTTGGTATGGTGAAGGTGATGCTTGGTATGGTGAAGGTGATGCTTGGTATGGTGAAGGTGATGCTTGGTATGGTGAAGGTGATGCTTGGTATGGTGGAGTTGATGCTTGCTATGGTGGAGGTGATGCTTGCTATGGTGGAGGTGATGCTTGCTATGGTGGAGGTGATGCTTGGTATGGTGAAGGTGATGCTTGGTATGGTGAAGGTGATGCTTGGTATGGTGAAGGTGATGCTTGGTATGGTGAAGGTGATGCTTGGTATGGTGAAGGTGATGCTTGGTATGGTGAAGGTGATGCTTGGTATGGTGAAGGTGATGCTTGCTATGGTGGAGGTGATGCTTGCTATGGTGGAGGTGATGCTTGCTATGGTGGAGTTGATGCTTGCTATGGTGGAGGTGATGCTTGCTATGGTGGAGGTGATGCTTGCTATGGTGGAGGTGATGCTTGCTATGGTGGAGGTGATGCTTGCTATGGTGAAGGTGATGCTTGGTATGGTGAAGGTGATGCTTGGTATGGTGAAGGTGATGCTTGGTATGGTGAAGGTGTTGCTTGGTATGGTGAAGGTGTTGCTTGTTATGGTGAAGGTGATGCTTGGTATGGTGAAGGTGATGCTTGGTATGGTGAAGATGATGCTTGGTATGGTGAAGGTGATGCTTGGTATGGTGAAGGTGATGCTTGGTATGGTGAAGGTGATGCTTGCTATGGTGAAGGTGATGCTTGGTATGGTGAAGGTGATGCTTGGTATGGTGAAGGTGATGCTTGGTATGGTGAAGGTGATGCTTGGTATGGTGAAGGTGATGCTTGGTATGGTGAAGGTGATGCTTGGTATGGTGAAGGTGATGCTTGCTATGGTGAAGGTGATGCTTGCTATGGTGAAGGTGATGATTGCTATGGTGAGGGTGATGCTTGCTATGGTGAAGGTGATGCTTGCTATGGTGAGGGTGATGCTTGCTATGGTGAAGGTGATGCTTGGTATGGTGAAGGTGATGCTTGCTATGGTGAAGGTGATGCTTGGTATGGTGAAGGTGATGCTTGGTATGGTGAAGGTGATACTTGGTATGGTGAAGGTGATACTTGGTATGGTGAAGGTGATGCTTGGTATGGTAAAGGTGATGCTTGGTATGGTAAAGGTGATGCTTGGTATGGTGAAGGTGATGCTTGCTATGGTGAAGGTGATGCTTGCTATGGTGAGGGTGATGCTTGCTATGGTGAAGGTGATGCTTGGTATGGTGAAGGTGATGCTTGCTATGGTGAAGGTGATACTTGGTATGGTGAAGGTGATGCTTGGTATGGTGAAGGTGATACTTGGTATGGTGAAGGTGATACTTGGTATGGTGAAGGTGATGCTTGGTATGGTAAAGGTGATGCTTGGTATGGTAAAGGTGATGCTTGGTATGGTGAAGGTGATGCTTGCTATGGTGAAGGTGATGCTTGCTATGGTGGAGGTGATGCTTGCTATGGTGGAGGTGATGCTTGCTATGGTGGAGGTGATGCTTGCTATGGTGGAGGTGATGGTTGCTATGGTGGAGGTGATGCTTGCTATGGTGGAGGTGATGCTTGCTATGGTGGAGGTGATGCTTGCTATGGTGGAGGTGATGCTTGCTATGGTGGAGGTGATGCTTGCTATGGTGGAGGTGATGCTTGCTATGGTGAAGGTGATGCTTGGTATGGTGAAGGTGATGCTTGGTATGGTGAAGGTGATGCTTGGTATGGTGAAGGTGAGGCTTGGTATGGTGAAGGTGATGCTTGGTATGGTGAAGGTGATGCTTGGTATTGTGAAGGTGATGCTTGGTATGGTGAAGGTGATGCTTGGTATGGTGAAGGTGATGCTTGGTATGGTGAAGGTGATGCTTGGTATGGTGAAGGTGATGCTTGGTATGGTGAAGGTGATGCTTGGTATGGTGAAGGTGATGCTTGCTATGGTGGAGGTGATGCTTGCTATGGTGGAGGTGATGCTTGCTATGGTGGAGTTGATGCTTGCTATGGTGGAGGTGATGCTTGCTATGGTGGAGGTGATGCTTGCTATGGTGGAGGTGATGCTTGCTATGGTGGAGGTGATGCTTGCTATGGTGAAGGTGATGCTTGGTATGGTGAAGGTGATGCTTGGTATGGTGAAGGTGATGCTTGGTATGGTGAAGGTGTTGCTTGGTATGGTGAAGGTGTTGCTTGTTATGGTGAAGGTGATGCTTGGTATGGTGAAGGTGATGCTTGGTATGGTGAAGATGATGCTTGGTATGGTGAAGGTGATGCTTGGTATGGTGAAGGTGATGCTTGGTATGGTGAAGGTGATGCTTGGTATGGTGAAGGTGATGCTTGGTATGGTGAAGGTGATGCTTGGTATGGTGAAGGTGATGCTTGGTATGGTGAAGGTGATGCTTGGTATGGTGAAGGTGATGCTTGGTATGGTGAAGGTGATGCTTGGTATGGTGAAGGTGATGCTTGCTATGGTGAAGGTGATGCTTGCTATGGTGAAGGTGATGATTGCTATGGTGAGGGTGATGCTTGCTATGGTGAAGGTGATGCTTGCTATGGTGAGGGTGATGCTTGCTATGGTGAAGGTGATGCTTGGTATGGTGAAGGTGATGCTTGCTATGGTGAAGGTGATGCTTGGTATGGTGAAGGTGATGCTTGGTATGGTGAAGGTGATACTTGGTATGGTGAAGGTGATACTTGGTATGGTGAAGGTGATGCTTGGTATGGTAAAGGTGATGCTTGGTATGGTAAAGGTGATGCTTGGTATGGTGAAGGTGATGCTTGCTATGGTGAAGGTGATGCTTGCTATGGTGAGGGTGATGCTTGCTATGGTGAAGGTGATGCTTGGTATGGTGAAGGTGATGCTTGCTATGGTGAAGGTGATACTTGGTATGGTGAAGGTGATGCTTGGTATGGTGAAGGTGATACTTGGTATGGTGAAGGTGATACTTGGTATGGTGAAGGTGATGCTTGGTATGGTAAAGGTGATGCTTGGTATGGTAAAGGTGATGCTTGGTATGGTGAAGGTGATGCTTGCTATGGTGAAGGTGATGCTTGCTATGGTGGAGGTGATGCTTGCTATGGTGGAGGTGATGCTTGCTATGGTGGAGGTGATGCTTGCTATGGTGGAGGTGATGGTTGCTATGGTGGAGGTGATGCTTGCTATGGTGGAGGTGATGCTTGCTATGGTGGAGGTGATGCTTGCTATGGTGGAGGTGATGCTTGCTATGGTGGAGGTGATGCTTGCTATGGTGGAGGTGATGCTTGCTATGGTGAAGGTGATGCTTGGTATGGTGAAGGTGATGCTTGGTATGGTGAAGGTGATGCTTGGTATGGTGAAGGTGAGGCTTGGTATGGTGAAGGTGATGCTTGGTATGGTGAAGGTGATGCTTGGTATTGTGAAGGTGATGCTTGGTATGGTGAAGGTGATGCTTGCTATGGTGGAGTTGATGCTTGCTATGGTGAAGGTGATGCTTGCTATGGTGGAGGTGATGCTTGCTATGGTGGAGGTGATGCTTGCTATGGTGGAGGTGATGCTTGCTATGGTGAAGGTGATGCTTGGTATGGTGAAGGTGATGCTTGGTATGGTGAAGGTGTTGCTTGGTATGGTGTAGGTGTTGCTTGGTATGGTGAAGGTGATGCTTGGTATGGTGAAGGTGATGCTTGGTATGGTGAAGATGATGCTTGGTATGGTGAAGGTGATGCTTGGTATGGTGAAGGTGATGCTTGGTATGGTGAAGGTGATGCTTGGTATGGTAAAGGTGATGCTTGGTATGGTGAAGGTGATGCTTGGTATGGTGAAGGTGATGCTTGGTATGGTGAAGGTGATGCTTGGTATGGTGAAGGTGATGCTTGGTATGGTGAAGGTGATGCTTGGTATGGTGAAGGTGATGCTTGGTATGGTGAAGGTGATGCTTGCTATGGTGAGGGTGATGCTTGCTATGGTGAAGGTGATGCTTGGTATGGTGAAGGTGATGCTTGCTATGGTGAAGGTGATGCTTGCTATGGTGAAGGTGATGCTTGCTATGGTGAAGGTGATGCTTGCTATGGTGAAGGTGATGCTTGCTATGGTGGAGGTGATGCTTGCTATGGTGGAGGTGATGCTTGCTATGGTGGAGGTGATGCTTGCTATGGTGGAGGTGATGCTTGCTATGGTGGAGGTGATGCTTGCTATGGTGGAGGTGATGCTTGGTATGGTGAAGGTGATGCTTGGTATGGTGAAGGTGATGCTTGGTATGGTGAAGGTGATGCTTGGTGTGGTGAAGGTGATGCTTGGTATGGTGAAGGTGATGCTTGGTATGGTGAAGGTGATGCTTGTTATGGTGAAGGTGATGCTTGGTATGGTGAAGGTGATGCTTGGTATGGTGAAGGTGATGCTTGGTATGGTGAAGGTGATGCTTGGTATGGTGAAGGTGATGCTTGGTATGGTGAAGGTGATGCTTGGTATGGTGAAGGTGATGCTTGCTATGGTGGAGGTGATGCTTGCTATGGTGGAGGTGATGCTTGCTATGGTGGAGGTGATGCTTGCTATGGTGGAGTTGATGCTTGCTATGGTGGAGGTGATGCTTGCTATGGTGGAGGTGATGCTTGCTATGGTGGAGGTGATGCTTGCTATGGTGGAGGTGATGCTTGCTATGGTGAAGGTGATGCTTGGTATGGTGAAGGTGATGCTTGGTATGGTGAAGGTGTTGCTTGGTATGGTGAAGGTGATGCTTGCTATGGTGGAGGTGATGCTTGCTATGGTGAAGGTGATGCTTGCTATGGTGGAGGTGATGCTTGCTATGGTGGAGGTGATGCTTGCTATGGTGGAGGTGATGCTTGCTATGGTGGAGGTGATGCTTGCTATGGTGGAGGTGATGGTTGCTATGGTGGAGGTGATGCTTGCTATGGTGGAGGTGATGCTTGCTATGGTGGAGGTGATGCTTGCTATGGTGGAGGTGATGCTTGCTATGGTGGAGGTGATGCTTGCTATGGTGGAGGTGATGCTTGCTATGGTGAAGGTGATGCTTGGTATGGTGAAGGTGATGCTTGGTATGGTGAAGGTGATGCTTGGTATGGTGAAGGTGAGGCTTGGTATGGTGAAGGTGATGCTTGGTATGGTGAAGGTGATGCTTGGTATAGTGAAGGTGATGCTTGGTATGGTGAAGGTGATGCTTGCTATGGTGGAGTTGATGCTTGCTATGGTGGAGGTGATGCTTGCTATGGTGGAGGTGATGCTTGCTATGGTGGAGGTGATGCTTGCTATGGTGGAGGTGATGCTTGCTATGGTGAAGGTGATGCTTGGTATGGTGAAGGTGATGCTTGCTATGGTGAAGGTGATGCTTGGTATGGTGAAGGTGATGCTTGGTATGGTGAAGGTGATGCTTGGTATGGTGAAGGTGATGCTTGGTATGGTGAAGGTGTTGCTTGGTATGGTGAAGGTGTTGCTTGGTATGGTGAAGGTGATGCTTGGTATGGTGAAGGTGATGCTTGGTATGGTGAAGGTGATGCTTGGTATGGTGAAGGTGATGCTTGGTATGGTGAAGGTGATGCTTGGTATGGTGAAGGTGATGCTTGGTATGGTGAAGGTGATGCTTGGTATGGTGAAGGTGATGCTTGGTATGGTGAAGGTGATGCTTGGTATGGTGAAGGTGATGCTTGGTATGGTGAAGGTGATGCTTGGTATGGTGAAGGTGATGCTTGGTATGGTGAAGGTGATGCTTGGTATGGTGAAGGTGATGCTTGGTATGGTGAAGGTGATGCTTGCTATGGTGAAGGTGATGCTTGCTATGGTGAAGGTGATGCTTGCTATGGTGAAGGTGATGCTTGCTATGGTGAGGGTGATGCTTGCTATGGTGAAGGTGATGCTTGGTATGGTGAAGGTGATGCTTGCTATGGTGAAGGTGATGCTTGGTATGGTGAAGGTGATGCTTGGTATGGTGAAGGTGATACTTGGTATGGTGAAGGTGATACTTGGTATGGTGAAGGTGATGCTTGGTATGGTAAAGGTGATGCTTGGTATGGTAAAGGTGATGCTTGGTATGGTGAAGGTGATGCTTGCTATGGTGAAGGTGATGCTTGCTATGGTGAGGGTGATGCTTGCTATGGTGAAGGTGATGCTTGGTATGGTGAAGGTGATGATTGCTATGGTGAAGGTGATACTTGGTATGGTGAAGGTGATGCTTTGTATGGTGAAGGTGATACTTGGTATGGTGAAGGTGATACTTGGTATGGTGAAGGTGATGCTTGGTATGGTAAAGGTGATGCTTGGTATGGTAAAGGTGATGCTTGGTATGGTGAAGGTGATGCTTGCTATGGTGAAGGTGATGCTTGCTATGGTGGAGGTGATGCTTGCTATGGTGGAAGTGATGCTTGCTATGGTGGAGGTGATGCTTGCTATGGTGGAGGTGATGCTTGCTATGGTGGAGGTGATGCTTGCTATGGTGGAGGTGATGCTTGCTATGGTGGAGGTGATGCTTGCTATGGTGGAGGTGATGCTTGCTATGGTGAAGGTGATGCTTGGTATGGTAAAGGTGATGCTTGGTATGGTGAAGGTGATGCTTGGTATGGTGAAGGTGATGCTTGCTATGGTGAAGGTGATGCTTGCTATGGTGAAGGTGATGCTTGGTATGGTGAAGGTGATGCTTGGTATGGTGAAGGTGATGCTTGGTATGGTGAAGGTGATGCTTGGTATGGTGAAGGTGATGCTTGGTATGGTGAAGGTGATGCTTGGTATGGTGAAGGTGATGCTTGCTATGGTGAGGGTGATGCTTGCTATGGTGAAGGTGATGCTTGGTATGGTGAAGGTGATGCTTGCTATGGTGAAGGTGATGCTTGCTATGGTGAAGGTGATGCTTGCTATGGTGAAGGTGATGCTTGCTATGGTGAAGGTGATGCTTGCTATGGTGGAGGTGATGCTTGCTATGGTGGAGGTGATGCTTGCTATGGTGGAGGTGATGCTTGCTATGGTGGAGGTGATGCTTGCTATGGTGGAGGTGATGCTTGCTATGGTGGAGGTGATGCTTGGTATGGTGAAGGTGATGCTTGGTATGGTGAAGGTGATGCTTGGTATGGTGAAGGTGATGCTTGGTGTGGTGAAGGTGATGCTTGGTATGGTGAAGGTGATGCTTGGTATGGTGAAGGTGATGCTTGTTATGGTGAAGGTGATGCTTGGTATGGTGAAGGTGATGCTTGGTATGGTGAAGGTGATGCTTGGTATGGTGAAGGTGATGCTTGGTATGGTGAAGGTGATGCTTGGTATGGTGAAGGTGATGCTTGGTATGGTGAAGGTGATGCTTGCTATGGTGGAGGTGATGCTTGCTATGGTGGAGGTGATGCTTGCTATGGTGGAGGTGATGCTTGCTATGGTGGAGTTGATGCTTGCTATGGTGGAGGTGATGCTTGCTATGGTGGAGGTGATGCTTGCTATGGTGGAGGTGATGCTTGCTATGGTGGAGGTGATGCTTGCTATGGTGAAGGTGATGCTTGGTATGGTGAAGGTGATGCTTGGTATGGTGAAGGTGATGCTTGGTATGGTGAAGGTGTTGCTTGGTATGGTGAAGGTGATGCTTGCTATGGTGGAGGTGATGCTTGCTATGGTGAAGGTGATGCTTGCTATGGTGGAGGTGATGCTTGCTATGGTGGAGGTGATGCTTGCTATGGTGGAGGTGATGGTTGCTATGGTGGAGGTGATGCTTGCTATGGTGGAGGTGATGCTTGCTATGGTGGAGGTGATGCTTGCTATGGTGGAGGTGATGCTTGCTATGGTGGAGGTGATGCTTGCTATGGTGGAGGTGATGCTTGCTATGGTGAAGGTGATGCTTGGTATGGTGAAGGTGATGCTTGGTATGGTGAAGGTGATGCTTGGTATGGTGAAGGTGAGGCTTGGTATGGTGAAGGTGATGCTTGGTATGGTGAAGGTGATGCTTGGTATAGTGAAGGTGATGCTTGGTATGGTGAAGGTGATGCTTGCTATGGTGGAGTTGATGCTTGCTATGGTGGAGGTGATGCTTGCTATGGTGGAGGTGATGCTTGCTATGGTGGAGGTGATGCTTGCTATGGTGGAGGTGATGCTTGCTATGGTGAAGGTGATGCTTGGTATGGTGAAGGTGATGCTTGCTATGGTGAAGGTGATGCTTGGTATGGTGAAGGTGATGCTTGGTATGGTGAAGGTGATGCTTGGTATGGTGAAGGTGATGCTTGGTATGGTGAAGGTGTTGCTTGGTATGGTGAAGGTGTTGCTTGGTATGGTGAAGGTGATGCTTGGTATGGTGAAGGTGATGCTTGGTATGGTGAAGGTGATGCTTGGTATGGTGAAGGTGATGCTTGGTATGGTGAAGGTGATGCTTGGTATGGTGAAGGTGATGCTTGGTATGGTGAAGGTGATGCTTGGTATGGTGAAGGTGATGCTTGGTATGGTGAAGGTGATGCTTGGTATGGTGAAGGTGATGCTTGGTATGGTGAAGGTGATGCTTGGTATGGTGAAGGTGATGCTTGGTATGGTGAAGGTGATGCTTGGTATGGTGAAGGTGATGCTTGGTATGGTGAAGGTGATGCTTGCTATGGTGAAGGTGATGCTTGCTATGGTGAAGGTGATGATTGCTATGGTGAGGGTGATGCTTGCTATGGTGAAGGTGATGCTTGCTATGGTGAGGGTGATGCTTGCTATGGTGAAGGTGATGCTTGGTATGGTGAAGGTGATGCTTGCTATGGTGAAGGTGATGCTTGGTATGGTGAAGGTGATGCTTGGTATGGTGAAGGTGATACTTGGTATGGTGAAGGTGATACTTGGTATGGTGAAGGTGATGCTTGGTATGGTAAAGGTGATGCTTGGTATGGTAAAGGTGATGCTTGGTATGGTGAAGGTGATGCTTGCTATGGTGAAGGTGATGCTTGCTATGGTGAGGGTGATGCTTGCTATGGTGAAGGTGATGCTTGGTATGGTGAAGGTGATGCTTGCTATGGTGAAGGTGATACTTGGTATGGTGAAGGTGATGCTTGGTATGGTGAAGGTGATACTTGGTATGGTGAAGGTGATACTTGGTATGGTGAAGGTGATGCTTGGTATGGTAAAGGTGATGCTTGGTATGGTAAAGGTGATGCTTGGTATGGTGAAGGTGATGCTTGCTATGGTGGAGGTGATGCTTGCTATGGTGGAGGTGATGCTTGCTATGGTGGAGGTGATGCTTGCTATGGTGGAGGTGATGCTTGCTATGGTGGAGGTGATGCTTGCTATGGTGGAGGTGATGGTTGCTATGGTGGAGGTGATGCTTGCTATGGTGGAGGTGATGCTTGCTATGGTGGAGGTGATGCTTGCTATGGTGGAGGTGATGCTTGCTATGGTGGAGGTGATGCTTGCTATGGTGGAGGTGATGCTTGCTATGGTGAAGGTGATGCTTGGTATGGTGAAGGTGATGCTTGGTATGGTGAAGGTGATGCTTGGTATGGTGAAGGTGAGGCTTGGTATGGTGAAGGTGATGCTTGGTATGGTGAAGGTGATGCTTGGTATTGTGAAGGTGATGCTTGGTATGGTGAAGGTGATGCTTGCTATGGTGGAGTTGATGCTTGGTATGGTGAAGGTGATGCTTGGTATGGTGAAGGTGATGCTTGGTATGGTGAAGGTGATGCTTGGTATGGTGAAGGTGATGCTTGGTATGGTGAAGGTGATGCTTGGTATGGTGAAGGTGATGCTTGGTATGGTGAAGGTGATGCTTGGTATGGTGAAGGTGATGCTTGGTATGGTGAAGGTGATGCTTGGTATGGTGAAGGTGATGCTTGCTATGGTGAAGGTGATGCTTGCTATGGTGAAGGTGATGATTGCTATGGTGAGGGTGATGCTTGCTATGGTGAAGGTGATGCTTGCTATGGTGAGGGTGATGCTTGCTATGGTGAAGGTGATGCTTGGTATGGTGAAGGTGATGCTTGCTATGGTGAAGGTGATGCTTGGTATGGTGAAGGTGATGCTTGGTATGGTGAAGGTGATACTTGGTATGGTGAAGGTGATACTTGGTATGGTGAAGGTGATGCTTGGTATGGTAAAGGTGATGCTTGGTATGGTAAAGGTGATGCTTGGTATGGTGAAGGTGATGCTTGCTATGGTGAAGGTGATGCTTGCTATGGTGAGGGTGATGCTTGCTATGGTGAAGGTGATGCTTGGTATGGTGAAGGTGATGCTTGCTATGGTGAAGGTGATACTTGGTATGGTGAAGGTGATGCTTGGTATGGTGAAGGTGATACTTGGTATGGTGAAGGTGATACTTGGTATGGTGAAGGTGATGCTTGGTATGGTAAAGGTGATGCTTGGTATGGTAAAGGTGATGCTTGGTATGGTGAAGGTGATGCTTGCTATGGTGAAGGTGATGCTTGCTATGGTGGAGGTGATGCTTGCTATGGTGGAGGTGATGCTTGCTATGGTGGAGGTGATGCTTGCTATGGTGGAGGTGATGCTTGCTATGGTGGAGGTGATGGTTGCTATGGTGGAGGTGATGCTTGCTATGGTGGAGGTGATGCTTGCTATGGTGGAGGTGATGCTTGCTATGGTGGAGGTGATGCTTGCTATGGTGGAGGTGATGCTTGCTATGGTGGAGGTGATGCTTGCTATGGTGAAGGTGATGCTTGGTATGGTGAAGGTGATGCTTGGTATGGTGAAGGTGATGCTTGGTATGGTGAAGGTGAGGCTTGGTATGGTGAAGGTGATGCTTGGTATGGTGAAGGTGATGCTTGGTATTGTGAAGGTGATGCTTGGTATGGTGAAGGTGATGCTTGCTATGGTGGAGTTGATGCTTGCTATGGTGAAGGTGATGCTTGCTATGGTGGAGGTGATGCTTGCTATGGTGGAGGTGATGCTTGCTATGGTGGAGGTGATGCTTGCTATGGTGAAGGTGATGCTTGGTATGGTGAAGGTGATGCTTGGTATGGTGAAGGTGTTGCTTGGTATGGTGTAGGTGTTGCTTGGTATGGTGAAGGTGATGCTTGGTATGGTGAAGGTGATGCTTGGTATGGTGAAGATGATGCTTGGTATGGTGAAGGTGATGCTTGGTATGGTGAAGGTGATGCTTGGTATGGTGAAGGTGATGCTTGGTATGGTAAAGGTGATGCTTGTTATGGTGAAGGTGATGCTTGGTATGGTGAAGGTGATGCTTGGTATGGTGAAGGTGATGCTTGGTATGGTGAAGGTGATGCTTGGTATGGTGAAGGTGATGCTTGGTATGGTGAAGGTGATGCTTGGTATGGTGAAGGTGATGCTTGGTATGGTGGAGTTGATGCTTGCTATGGTGGAGGTGATGCTTGCTATGGTGGAGGTGATGCTTGCTATGGTGGAGGTGATGCTTGCTATGGTGAAGGTGATGCTTGGTATGGTGAAGGTGATGCTTGGTATGGTGAAGGTGATGCTTGGTATGGTGAAGGTGATGCTTGGTATGGTGAAGGTGATGCTTGGTATGGTGAAGGTGATGCTTGGTATGGTGAAGGTGATGCTTGCTATGGTGGAGGTGATGCTTGCTATGGTGGAGGTGATGCTTGCTATGGTGGAGTTGATGCTTGCTATGGTGGAGGTGATGCTTGCTATGGTGGAGGTGATGCTTGCTATGGTGGAGGTGATGCTTGCTATGGTGGAGGTGATGCTTGCTATGGTGAAGGTGATGCTTGGTATGGTGAAGGTGATGCTTGGTATGGTGAAGGTGATGCTTGGTATGGTGAAGGTGTTGCTTGGTATGGTGAAGGTGTTGCTTGTTATGGTGAAGGTGATGCTTGGTATGGTGAAGGTGATGCTTGGTATGGTGAAGATGATGCTTGGTATGGTGAAGGTGATGCTTGGTATGGTGAAGGTGATGCTTGGTATGGTGAAGGTGATGCTTGCTCTGGTGAAGGTGATGCTTGGTATGGTGAAGGTGATGCTTGGTATGGTGAAGGTGATGCTTGGTATGGTGAAGGTGATGCTTGGTATGGTGAAGGTGATGCTTGGTATGGTGAAGGTGATGCTTGGTATGGTGAAGGTGATGCTTGCTATGGTGAAGGTGATGCTTGCTATGGTGAAGGTGATGATTGCTATGGTGAGGGTGATGCTTGCTATGGTGAAGGTGATGCTTGCTATGGTGAGGGTGATGCTTGCTATGGTGAAGGTGATGCTTGGTATGGTGAAGGTGATGCTTGCTATGGTGAAGGTGATGCTTGGTATGGTGAAGGTGATGCTTGGTATGGTGAAGGTGATACTTGGTATGGTGAAGGTGATACTTGGTATGGTGAAGGTGATGCTTGGTATGGTAAAGGTGATGCTTGGTATGGTAAAGGTGATGCTTGGTATGGTGAAGGTGATGCTTGCTATGGTGAAGGTGATGCTTGCTATGGTGAGGGTGATGCTTGCTATGGTGAAGGTGATGCTTGGTATGGTGAAGGTGATGCTTGCTATGGTGAAGGTGATACTTGGTATGGTGAAGGTGATGCTTGGTATGGTGAAGGTGATACTTGGTATGGTGAAGGTGATACTTGGTATGGTGAAGGTGATGCTTGGTATGGTAAAGGTGATGCTTGGTATGGTAAAGGTGATGCTTGGTATGGTGAAGGTGATGCTTGCTATGGTGAAGGTGATGCTTGCTATGGTGGAGGTGATGCTTGCTATGGTGGAGGTGATGCTTGCTATGGTGGAGGTGATGCTTGCTATGGTGGAGGTGATGGTTGCTATGGTGGAGGTGATGCTTGCTATGGTGGAGGTGATGCTTGCTATGGTGGAGGTGATGCTTGCTATGGTGGAGGTGATGCTTGCTATGGTGGAGGTGATGCTTGCTATGGTGGAGGTGATGCTTGCTATGGTGAAGGTGATGCTTGGTATGGTGAAGGTGATGCTTGGTATGGTGAAGGTGATGCTTGGTATGGTGAAGGTGAGGCTTGGTATGGTGAAGGTGATGCTTGGTATGGTGAAGGTGATGCTTGGTATTGTGAAGGTGATGCTTGGTATGGTGAAGGTGATGCTTGCTATGGTGGAGTTGATGCTTGCTATGGTGAAGGTGATGCTTGCTATGGTGGAGGTGATGCTTGCTATGGTGGAGGTGATGCTTGCTATGGTGGAGGTGATGCTTGCTATGGTGAAGGTGATGCTTGGTATGGTGAAGGTGATGCTTGGTATGGTGAAGGTGTTGCTTGGTATGGTGTAGGTGTTGCTTGGTATGGTGAAGGTGATGCTTGGTATGGTGAAGGTGATGCTTGGTATGGTGAAGATGATGCTTGGTATGGTGAAGGTGATGCTTGGTATGGTGAAGGTGATGCTTGGTATGGTGAAGGTGATGCTTGGTATGGTAAAGGTGATGCTTGGTATGGTGAAGGTGATGCTTGGTATGTTGAAGGTGATGCTTGGTATGGTGAAGGTGATGCTTGGTATGGTGAAGGTGATGCTTGGTATGGTGAAGGTGATGCTTGGTATGGTGAAGGTGATGCTTGGTATGGTGGAGTTGATGCTTGCTATGGTGGAGGTGATGCTTGCTATGGTGGAGGTGATGCTTGCTATGGTGGAGGTGATGCTTGCTATGGTGAAGGTGATGCTTGGTATGGTGAAGGTGATGCTTGGTATGGTGAAGGTGATGCTTGGTATGGTGAAGGTGATGCTTGGTATGGTGAAGGTGATGCTTGGTATGGTGAAGGTGATGCTTGCTATGGTGAAGGTGATGCTTGCTATGGTGGAGGTGATGCTTGCTATGGTGGAGGTGATGCTTGCTATGGTGGAGTTGATGCTTGCTATGGTGGAGGTGATGCTTGCTATGGTGGAGGTGATGCTTGCTATGGTGGAGGTGATGCTTGCTATGGTGGAGGTGATGCTTGCTATGGTGAAGGTGATGCTTGGTATGGTGAAGGTGATGCTTGGTATGGTGAAGGTGATGCTTGGTATGGTGAAGGTGTTGCTTGGTATGGTGAAGGTGTTGCTTGTTATGGTGAAGGTGATGCTTGGTATGGTGAAGGTGATGCTTGGTATGGTGAAGATGATGCTTGGTATGGTGAAGGTGATGCTTGGTATGGTGAAGGTGATGCTTGGTATGGTGAAGGTGATGCTTGGTATGGTGAAGGTGATGCTTGGTATGGTGAAGGTGATGCTTGGTATGGTGAAGGTGATGCTTGGTATGGTGAAGGTGATGCTTGGTATGGTGAAGGTGATGCTTGGTATGGTGAAGGTGATGCTTGATATGGTGAAGGTGATGCTTGGTATGGTGAAGGTGATGCTTGGTATGGTGAAGGTGATGCTTGCTATGGTGAAGGTGATGCTTGCTATGGTGAAGGTGATGATTGCTATGGTGAGGGTGATGCTTGCTATGGTGAAGGTGATGCTTGCTATGGTGAGGGGGATGCTTGCTATGGTGAAGGTGATGCTTGGTATGGTGAAGGTGATGCTTGCTATGGTGAAGGTGATGCTTGGTATGGTGAAGGTGATGCTTGGTATGGTGAAGGTGATACTTGGTATGGTGAAGGTGATGCTTGGTATGGTAAAGGTGATGCTTGGTATGGTAAAGGTGATGCTTGGTATGGTAAAGGTGATGCTTGCTATGGTGGAGGTGATGCTTGCTATGGTGGAGTTGATGCTGCTATGGTGGAGGTGATGCTTGCTATGGTGGAGGTGATGCTTGGTATGGTGAAGGTGATGCTTGGTATGGTGAAGGTGTTGCTTGGTATGGTGAAGGTGTTGCTTGGTATGGTGAAGGTGATGCTTGGTATGGTGAAGGTGATGCTTGCTATGGTGGAGGTGATGCTTGCTATGGTGGAGGTGATGCTTGCTATGGTGGATGTGATGCTTGCTATGGTGAAGGTGATGCTTGCTATGGTGAAGGTGATGCTTGCTATGGTGAAGGTGATGCTTGCTATGGTGAAGTCGATGCTTGCTATGGCGGAAGTCGATGCTTGCTATGGCGAAAGTGATGCTTGCTATGATGAAGGTGATGCTTGCTATGGTGAAGGTGATGCTTGCTATGGTGAAGGTGATGCTTGCTATGGTGAAGGTGATGCTTGCTATGGTGAAGGTGATGATTGCTCTGGTGAGGGTGATGCTTGCTATGGTGAAGGTGATGCTTGCTATGGTGAGGGTGATGCTTGCTATGGTGAAGGTGATGCTTGGTATGGTGAAGGTGATGTTTGCTATGGTGAAGGTGATACTTGGTATGGTGAAGGTGATGCTTGGTATGGTGAAGGTGATACTTGGTATGGTGAAGGTGATACTTGGTATGGTGAAGGTGATGCTTGGTATGGTAAAGGTGATGCTTAGTATGGTGAAGGTGATGCTTGCTATGGTGAAGGTGATGCTTGCTATGGTGAAGGTGATGCTTGCTATGGTGGAGGTGATGCTTGCTATGGTGGAGGTGATGCTTGCTATGGTGGAGGTGATGCTTGCTATGGTGGAGGTGATGGTTGCTATGGTGGAGGTGATGCTTGCTATGGTGGAGGTGATGCTTGCTATGGTGGAGGTGATGCTTGCTATGGTGGACGTGATGCTTGCTATGGTGGAGGTGATGCTTGCTATGGTGAAGGTGATGCTTGGTATAGTGAAGGTGATGCTTGGTATGGTGAAGGTGATGCTTGCTATGGTGAAGGTGATGCTTGGTATAGTGAAGGTGATGCTTGGTATAGTGAAGGTGATGCTTGGTATGGTGAAGGTGATGCTTGCTATGGTGGAGGTGATGCTTGCTATGGTGAAGGTGATGCTTGTTATGGTGAAGGTGATGCTTGTTATGGTGAAGGTGATGCTTGCTATGGTGAAGGTGATGCTTGCTATGGTGAAGGTGATGCTTGCTATGGTGGAGGTGATGCTTGCTATGGTGAAGGTGATGCTTGCTATGGTGAAGGTGATGCTTGCTATGGTGAAGGTGATGCTTGCTATGGTGAAGGTGATGCTTGCAATGATGAAGGTGATGCTTGCTATGGTGGAGGTGATGCTTGCTATGGTGAAGGTGATGCTTGCTATGGTGGAGGTGATGCTTGCTATGGTGGAGGTGATGCTTGCTATGGTGGAAGTGATGCTTGCTATGGTGGAGGTGATGCTTGCTATGGTGGAGGTGATGCTTGCTATGGTGGAGGTGATGCTTGCTATGGTGGAGGTGATGCTTGCTATGGTGGAGGTGATGCTTGCTATGGTGGAGGTGATGCTTGCTATGGTGAAGGTGATGCTTGGTATGGTAAAGGTGATGCTTGGTATGGTGAAGGTGATGCTTGGTATGGTGAAGGTGATGCTTGCTATGGTGAAGGTGATGCTTGCTATGGTGAAGGTGATGCTTGGTATGGTGAAGGTGATGCTTGGTATGGTGAAGGTGATGCTTGGTATGGTGAAGGTGATGCTTGGTATGGTGAAGGTGATGCTTGGTATGGTGAAGGTGATGCTTGGTATGGTGAAGGTGATGCTTGCTATGGTGAGGGTGATGCTTGCTATGGTGAAGGTGATGCTTGGTATGGTGAAGGTGATGATTGCTATGGTGAAGGTGATGCTTGCTATGGTGAAGGTGATGCTTGCTATGGTGAAGGTGATGCTTGCTATGGTGAAGGTGATGCTTGCTATGGTGGAGGTGATGCTTGCTATGGTGGAGGTGATGCTTGCTATGGTGGAGGTGATGCTTGCTATGGTGGAGGTGATGCTTGCTATGGTGGAGGTGATGCTTGCTATGGTGGAGGTGATGCTTGGTATGGTGAAGGTGATGCTTGGTATGGTGAAGGTGATGCTTGGTATGGTGAAGGTGATGCTTGGTGTGGTGAAGGTGATGCTTGGTATGGTGAAGGTGATGCTTGGTATGGTGAAGGTGATGCTTGTTATGGTGAAGGTGATGCTTGGTATGGTGAAGGTGATGCTTGGTATGGTGAAGGTGATGCTTGGTATGGTGAAGGTGATGCTTGGTATGGTGAAGGTGATGCTTGGTATGGTGAAGGTGATGCTTGGTATGGTGAAGGTGATGCTTGCTATGGTGGAGGTGATGCTTGCTATGGTGGAGGTGATGCTTGCTATGGTGGAGGTGATGCTTGCTATGGTGGAGTTGATGCTTGCTATGGTGGAGGTGATGCTTGCTATGGTGGAGGTGATGCTTGCTATGGTGGAGGTGATGCTTGCTATGGTGGAGGTGATGCTTGCTATGGTGAAGGTGATGCTTGGTATGGTGAAGGTGATGCTTGGTATGGTGAAGGTGTTGCTTGGTATGGTGAAGGTGATGCTTGCTATGGTGGAGGTGATGCTTGCTATGGTGAAGGTGATGCTTGCTATGGTGGAGGTGATGCTTGCTATGGTGGAGGTGATGCTTGCTATGGTGGAGGTGATGCTTGCTATGGTGGAGGTGATGGTTGCTATGGTGGAGGTGATGCTTGCTATGGTGGAGGTGATGCTTGCTATGGTGGAGGTGATGCTTGCTATGGTGGAGGTGATGCTTGCTATGGTGGAGGTGATGCTTGCTATGGTGGAGGTGATGCTTGCTATGGTGGAGGTGATGCTTGCTATGGTGGAGGTGATGCTTGTTATGGTGGAGGTGATGCTTGCTATGGTGAAGGTGATGCTTGGTATGGTGAAGGTGATGCTTGGTATGGTGAAGGTGATGCTTGGTATGGTGAAGGTGAGGCTTGGTATGGTGAAGGTGATGCTTGGTATGGTGAAGGTGATGCTTGGTATAGTGAAGGTGATGCTTGGTATGGTGAAGGTGATGCTTGCTATGGTGGAGTTGATGCTTGCTATGGTGGAGGTGATGCTTGCTATGGTGGAGGTGATGCTTGCTATGGTGGAGGTGATGCTTGCTATGGTGGAGGTGATGCTTGCTATGGTGAAGGTGATGCTTGGTATGGTGAAGGTGATGCTTGCTATGGTGAAGGTGATGCTTGGTATTGTGAAGGTGTTGCTTGGTATGGTGAAGGTGTTGCTTGGTATGGTGAAGGTGATGCTTGGTATGGTGAAGGTGATGCTTGGTATGGTGAAGATGATGCTTGGTATGGTGAAGGTGATGCTTGGTATGGTGAAGGTGATGCTTGGTATGGTAAAGGTGATGCTTGGTATGGTGAAGGTGATGCTTGGTATGGTGAAGGTGATGCTTGGTATGGTGAAGGTGATGCTTGGTATGGTGAAGGTGATGCTTGGTATGGTGAAGGTGATGCTTGGTATGGTGAAGGTGATGCTTGGTATGGTGAAGGTGATGCTTGGTATGGTGAAGGTGATGCTTGGTATGGTGAAGGTGATGCTTGGTATGGTGAAGGTGATGCTTGGTATGGTGAAGGTGATGCTTGGTATGGTGAAGGTGATGCTTGGTATGGTGAAGGTGATGCTTGGTATGGTGAAGGTGATGCTTGGTATGGTGAAGGTGATGCTTGGTATGGTGAAGGTGATGCTTGGTATGGTGAAGGTGATGCTTGCTATGGTGGAGGTGATGCTTGCTATGGTGGAGGTGATGCTTGCTATGGTGGAGTTGATGCTTGCTATGGTGGAGGTGATGCTTGCTATGGTGGAGGTGATGCTTGCTATGGTGGAGGTGATGCTTGCTATGGTGGAGGTGATGCTTGCTATGGTGAAGGTGATGCTTGGTATGGTGAAGGTGATGCTTGGTATGGTGAAGGTGTTGCTTGGTATGGTGAAGGTGTTGCTTGGTATGGTGAAGGTGATGCTTGGTATGGTGAAGGTGATGCTTGGTATGGTGAAGATGATGCTTGGTATGGTGAAGGTGATGCTTGGTATGGTAAAGGTGATGCTTGGTATGGTGAAGGTGATGCTTGGTATGGTGAAGGTGATGCTTGGTATGGTGAAGGTGATGCTTGGTATGGTGAAGGTGATGCTTGGTATGGTGAAGGTGATGCTTGGTATGGTGAAGGTGATACTTGGTATGGTGAAGGTGATGCTTGGTATGGTGAAGGTGATGCTTGGTATGGTGAAGGTGATGCTTGGTATGGTGAAGGTGATGCTTGCTATGGTGAAGGTGATGCTTGCTATGGTGAAGGTGATGATTGCTATGGTGAGGGTGATGCTTGCTATGGTGAAGGTGATGCTTGCTATGGCGAGGGGGATGCTTGCTATGGTGAAGGTGATGCTTGGTATGGTGAAGGTGATGCTTGCTATGGTGAAGGTGATGCTTGGTATGGTGAAGGTGATGCTTGGTATGGTGAAGGTGATACTTGGTATGGTGAAGGTGATGCTTGGTATGGTAAAGGTGATGCTTGGTATGGTAAAGGTGATGCTTGGTATGGTGAAGGTGATGCTTGCTATGGTGGAGGTGATGCTTGCTATGGTGGAGTTGATGCTTGCTATGGTGGAGGTGATGCTTGCTATGGTGGAGGTGATGCTTGCTATGGTGGAGGTGATGCTTGGTATGGTGAAGGTGATGCTTGGTATGGTGAAGGTGTTGCTTGGTATGGTGAAGGTGTTGCTTGGTATGGTGAAGGTGATGCTTGGTATGGTGAAGGTGATGCTTGCTATGGTGGAGGTGATGCTTGCTATGGTGGAGGTGATGCTTGCTATGGTAAAGGTGATGCTTGCTATGGTGGATGTGATGCTTGCTATGGTGAAGGTGATGCTTGCTATGGTGAAGGTGATGATTGCTATGGTGAGGGTGATGCTTGCTATGGTGAAGGTGATGCTTCCTATGGTGAGGGTGATGCTTGCTATGGTGAAGGTGATGCTTGGTATGGCGAAGGTGATGCTTGCTATGGTGAAGGTGATACTTGGTATGGTGAAGGTGATGCTTGGTATGGTGAAGGTGATACTTGGTATGGTGAAGGTGATACTTGGTATGGTGAAGGTGATGCTTGGTATGGTAAAGGTGATGCTTGGTATGGTGAAGGTGATGCTTGCTATGGTGAAGGTGATGCTTGCTATGGTGAAGGTGATGCTTGCTATGGTGGAGGTGATGCTTGCTATGGTGGAGGTGATGCTTGCTATGGTGGAGGTGATGCTTGCTATGGTGGAGGTGATGGTTGCTAGGGTGGAGGTGATGCTTGCTATGGTGGAGGTTGTGGGAATCTGGCTTTCCGCCGTCGCCTTTGCGCGGCTGTGCCGGCCGCCCGCGTTGTTTCTCCTCTTTCCCTTGCTCCCGCCTCAGGCGGTGGAGAGGCGGCTGGGTGACTAATCACTGTCATTTAGCCACAGCTCCGCCCCGGCTCCCCAAGGGCCTTTGCCATTGGCGCCTCTTGGCGGGAATCCGGGACCCGTTTTGGCGGCCGCGGATCCCGCGACCGTCCGAGCGGGGCCCAGCGAGAGAGAGATCCCTCCGAGACAGCGTAAGGTGCGTACGTTACTGTTTGTCCGTGCCGGGCTTTGCCCCTCGGACCAGTGCTTACTCGAGCTCGCCCGCACGTGTCCTCTGACCTGCAGCGGCTCGAGCCTGTCCAGCGGGGTCCAGCGACCTCTGACAGGCGTACCTTGCGTTGAATGCCCACTCTCTCTCGCAACCGGCCCAACGGTCGACACGAGAGAGAGATCACAGCACTGCCGCGGGGACATTCTCCTGCAGCGGCGTGCTAGCGGTGCGCATTACTCGAGTGCTTCGTGCGCACAGCGGAGCCTGGCTCCTCGCGCGCCCCCGGGACGGGGTGACTATTGAGTGTGTGTGTATCAGCTGGAGGACGATGTGAATAAACGTCTCCTTTGTGAACTTGGAGGCCTATTTCTTTGCGGCGAATCGCTCTCCTCCCAGCGGAGGTTGAGTGCGCTGCAACGGTGTCCCAGTGTGTGTGTGGTGACGGCTGATCGGGGCCCTTGGCTCGCGCGAAGCTCGAACCCGCGGTGGGTGGTGGCCTGTGTCCACTTAGAAACCCACAAGGTGATGCTTGCTATGGTGGAGGTGATGCTTGCTATGGTGGAGGTGATGCTTGCTATGGTGGAGGTGATGCTTGCTATGGTGAAGGTGATGCTTGGTATAGTGAAGGTGATGCTTGGTATGGTGAAGGTGATGCTTGCTATGGTGAAGGTGATGCTTGGTATAGTGAAGGTGATGCTTGGTATAGTGAAGGTGATGCTTGGTATGGTGAAGGTGATGCTTGCTATGGTGGAGGTGATGCTTGCTATGGTGAAGGTGATGCTTGTTATGGTGAAGGTGATGCTTGTTATGGTGAAGGTGATGCTTGCTATGGTGAAGGTGATGCTTGCTATGGTGGAGGTGATGCTTGCTATGGTGAAGGTGATGCTTGCTATGGTGAAGGTGATGCTTGCTATGGTGAAGGTGATGCTTGCTATGGTGAAGGTGATGCTTGCTATGGTGGAGGTGATGCTTGCTATGGTGAAGGTGATGCTTGTTATGGTGAAGGTGATGCTTGTTATGGTGAAGGTGATGCTTGCTATGGTGAAGGTGATGCTTGCTATGGTGGAGGTGATGCTTGCTATGGTGAAGGTGATGCTTGCTATGGTGAAGGTGATGCTTGCTATGGTGAAGGTGATGCTTGCTATGGTGAAGGTGATGCTTGCAATGGTGAAGGTGATGCTTGCTATGGTGGAGGTGATGCTTGCTATGGTGAAGGTGATGCTTGCTATGGTGGAGGTGATGCTTGCTATGGTGGAGGTGATGCTTGCTATGGTGGAAGTGATGCTTGCTATGGTGGAGGTGATGCTTGCTATGGTGGAGGTGATGCTTGCTATGGTGGAGGTGATGCTTGCTATGGTGGAGGTGATGCTTGCTATGGTGGAGGTGATGCTTTCTATGGTGAAGGTGATGCTTGGTATGGTAAAGGTGATGCTTGGTATGGTGAAGGTGATGCTTGGTATGGTGAAGGTGATGCTTGCTATGGTGAAGGTGATGCTTGCTATGGTGAAGTTGATGCTTGGTATGGTGAAGGTGTTGCTTGGTATGGTGAAGGTGATGCTTGGTATGGTGAAGGTGATGCTTGGTATGGTGAAGGTGATGCTTGGTATGGTGAAGGTGATGCTTGGTATGGTGAAGGTGATGCTTGGTATGGTGAGGGTGATGCTTGCTATGGTGAAGGTGATGCTTGGTATGGTGAAGGTGATGCTTGCTATGGTGAAGGTGATGCTTGCTATGGTGAAGGTGATGCTTGCTATGGTGAAGGTGATGCTTGCTATGGTGAAGGTGATGCTTGCTATGGTGAAGGTGATGCTTGCTATGGTGGAGGTGATGCTTGCTATGGTGGAGGTGATGCTTGCTATGGTGGAGGTGATGCTTGCTATGGTGGAGGTGATGCTTGCTATGGTGGAGGTGATGCTTGCTATGGTGGAGGTGATGCTTGGTATGGTGAAGGTGATGCTTGGTATGGTGAAGGTGATGCTCGGTATGGTGAAGGTGATGCTTGGTATGGTGAAGGTGATGCTTGGTATGGTGAAGGTGATGCTTGGTATGGTGAAGGTGATGCTTGTTATGGTGAAGGTGATGCTTGGTATGGTGAAGGTGATGCTTGGTATGGTGAAGGTGATGCTTGGTATGGTGAAGGTGATGCTTGGTATGGTGAAGGTGATGCTTGGTATGGTGAAGGTGATGCTTGCTATGGTGGAGGTGATGCTTGCTATGGTGGAGGTGATGCTTGCTATGGTGGAGGTGATGGTTGCTATGGTGGAGGTGATGCTTGCTATGGTGGAGGTGATGCTTGCTATGGTGGAGGTGATGCTTGCTATGGTGGACGTGATGCTTGCTATGGTGGAGGTGATGCTTGCTATGGTGAAGGTGATGCTTGGTATAGTGAAGGTGATGCTTGGTATGGTGAAGGTGATGCTTGCTATGGTGAAGGTGATGCTTGGTATAGTGAAGGTGATGCTTGGTATAGTGAAGGTGATGCTTGGTATGGTGAAGGTGATGCTTGCTATGGTGGAGGTGATGCTTGCTATGGTGAAGGTGATGCTTGTTATGGTGAAGGTGATGCTTGTTATGGTGAAGGTGATGCTTGCTATGGTGAAGGTGATGCTTGCTATGGTGAAGGTGATGCTTGCTATGGTGGAGGTGATGCTTGCTATGGTGAAGGTGATGCTTGCTATGGTGAAGGTGATGCTTGCTATGGTGAAGGTGATGCTTGTTATGGTGAAGGTGATGCTTGCAATGATGAAGGTGATGCTTGCTATGGTGGAGGTGATGCTTGCTATGGTGAAGGTGATGCTTGCTATGGTGGAGGTGATGCTTGCTATGGTGGAGGTGATGCTTGCTATGGTGGAAGTGATGCTTGCTATGGTGGAGGTGATGCTTGCTATGGTGGAGGTGATGCTTGCTATGGTGGAGGTGATGCTTGCTATGGTGGAGGTGATGCTTGCTATGGTGGAGGTGATGCTTGCTATGGTGGAGGTGATGCTTGCTATGGTGAAGGTGATGCTTGGTATGGTAAAGGTGATGCTTGGTATGGTGAAGGTGATGCTTGGTATGGTGAAGGTGATGCTTGCTATGGTGAAGGTGATGCTTGCTATGGTGAAGGTGATGCTTGGTATGGTGAAGGTGATGCTTGGTATGGTGAAGGTGATGCTTGGTATGGTGAAGGTGATGCTTGGTATGGTGAAGGTGATGCTTGGTATGGTGAAGGTGATGCTTGGTATGGTGAGGGTGATGCTTGCTATGGTGAAGGTGATGCTTGGTATGGTGAAGGTGATGCTTGCTATGGTGAAGGTGATGCTTGCTATGGTGAAGGTGATGCTTGCTATGGTGAAGGTGATGCTTGCTATGGTGAAGGTGATGCTTGCTATGGTGGAGGTGATGCTTGCTATGGTGGAGGTGATGCTTGCTATGGTGGAGGTGATGCTTGCTATGGTGGAGGTGATGCTTGCTATGGTGGAGGTGATGCTTGCTATGGTGGAGGTGATGCTTGGTATGGTGAAGGTGATGCTTGGTATGGTGAAGGTGATGCTTGGTATGGTGAAGGTGATGCTTGGTGTGGTGAAGGTGATGCTTGGTATGGTGAAGGTGATGCTTGGTATGGTGAAGGTGATGCTTGTTATGGTGAAGGTGATGCTTGGTATGGTGAAGGTGATGCTTGGTATGGTGAAGGTGATGCTTGGTATGGTGAAGGTGATGCTTGGTATGGTGAAGGTGATGCTTGGTATGGTGAAGGTGATGCTTGGTATGGTGAAGGTGATGCTTGCTATGGTGGAGGTGATGCTTGCTATGGTGGAGGTGATGCTTGCTATGGTGGAGGTGATGCTTGCTATGGTGGAGTTGATGCTTGCTATGGTGGAGGTGATGCTTGCTATGGTGGAGGTGATGCTTGCTATGGTGGAGGTGATGCTTGCTATGGTGGAGGTGATGCTTGCTATGGTGAAGGTGATGCTTGGTATGGTGAAGGTGATGCTTGGTATGGTGAAGGTGTTGCTTGGTATGGTGAAGGTGATGCTTGCTATGGTGGAGGTGATGCTTGCTATGGTGAAGGTGATGCTTGCTATGGTGGAGGTGATGCTTGCTATGGTGGAGGTGATGCTTGCTATGGTGGAGGTGATGCTTGCTATGGTGGAGGTGATGCTTGCTATGGTGGAGGTGATGGTTGCTATGGTGGAGGTGATGCTTGCTATGGTGGAGGTGATGCTTGCTATGGTGGAGGTGATGCTTGCTATGGTGGAGGTGATGCTTGCTATGGTGGAGGTGATGCTTGCTATGGTGGAGGTGATGCTTGCTATGGTGAAGGTGATGCTTGGTATGGTGAAGGTGATGCTTGGTATGGTGAAGGTGATGCTTGGTATGGTGAAGGTGAGGCTTGGTATGGTGAAGGTGATGCTTGGTATGGTGAAGGTGATGCTTGGTATAGTGAAGGTGATGCTTGGTATGGTGAAGGTGATGCTTGCTATGGTGGAGTTGATGCTTGCTATGGTGGAGGTGATGCTTGCTATGGTGGAGGTGATGCTTGCTATGGTGGAGGTGATGCTTGCTATGGTGGAGGTGATGCTTGCTATGGTGAAGGTGATGCTTGGTATGGTGAAGGTGATGCTTGCTATGGTGAAGGTGATGCTTGGTATGGTGAAGGTGTTGCTTGGTATGGTGAAGGTGTTGCTTGGTATGGTGAAGGTGATGCTTGGTATGGTGAAGGTGATGCTTGGTATGGTGAAGATGATGCTTGGTATGGTGAAGGTGATGCTTGGTATGGTGAAGGTGATGCTTGGTATGGTAAAGGTGATGCTTGGTATGGTGAAGGTGATGCTTGGTATGGTGAAGGTGATGCTTGGTATGGTGAAGGTGATGCTTGGTATGGTGAAGGTGATGCTTGGTATGGTGAAGGTGATGCTTGGTATGGTGAAGGTGATGCTTGGTATGGTGAAGGTGATGCTTGGTATGGTGAAGGTGATGCTTGGTATGGTGAAGGTGATGCTTGGTATGGTGAAGGTGATGCTTGGTATGGTGAAGGTGATGCTTGGTATGGTGAAGGTGATGCTTGGTATGGTGAAGGTGATGCTTGGTATGGTGAAGGTGATGCTTGGTATGGTGAAGGTGATGCTTGGTATGGTGAAGGTGATGCTTGGTATGGTGAAGGTGATGCTTGCTATGGTGGAGGTGATGCTTGCTATGGTGGAGGTGATGCTTGCTATGGTGGAGTTGATGCTTGCTATGGTGGAGGTGATGCTTGCTATGGTGGAGGTGATGCTTGCTATGGTGGAGGTGATGCTTGCTATGGTGGAGGTGATGCTTGCTATGGTGAAGGTGATGCTTGGTATGGTGAAGGTGATGCTTGGTATGGTGAAGGTGTTGCTTGGTATGGTGAAGGTGTTGCTTGGTATGGTGAAGGTGATGCTTGGTATGGTGAAGGTGATGCTTGGTATGGTGAAGATGATGCTTGGTATGGTGAAGGTGATGCTTGGTATGGTAAAGGTGATGCTTGGTATGGTGAAGGTGATGCTTGGTATGGTGAAGGTGATGCTTGGTATGGTGAAGGTGATGCTTGGTATGGTGAAGGTGATGCTTGGTATGGTGAAGGTGATGCTTGGTATGGTGAAGGTGATACTTGGTATGGTGAAGGTGATGCTTGGTATGGTGAAGGTGATGCTTGGTATGGTGAAGGTGATGCTTGGTATGGTGAAGGTGATGCTTGCTATGGTGAAGGTGATGCTTGCTATGGTGAAGGTGATGATTGCTATGCTGAGGGTGATGCTTGCTATGGTGAAGGTGATGCTTGCTATGGCGAGGGGGATGCTTGCTATGGTGAAGGTGATGCTTGGTATGGTGAAGGTGATGCTTGCTATGGTGAAGGTGATGCTTGGTATGGTGAAGGTGATGCTTGGTATGGTGAAGGTGATACTTGGTATGGTGAAGGTGATGCTTGGTATGGTAAAGGTGATGCTTGGTATGGTAAAGGTGATGCTTGGTATGGTGAAGGTGATGCTTGCTATGGTGGAGGTGATGCTTGCTATGGTGGAGTTGATGCTTGCTATGGTGGAGGTGATGCTTGCTATGGTGGAGGTGATGCTTGCTATGGTGGAGGTGATGCTTGGTATGGTGAAGGTGATGCTTGGTATGGTGAAGGTGTTGCTTGGTATGGTGAAGGTGTTGCTTGGTATGGTGAAGGTGATGCTTGGTATGGTGAAGGTGATGCTTGCTATGGTGGAGGTGATGCTTGCTATGGTGGAGGTGATGCTTGCTATGGTAAAGGTGATGCTTGCTATGGTGGATGTGATGCTTGCTATGGTGAAGGTGATGCTTGCTATGGTGAAGGTGATGATTGCTATGGTGAGGGTGATGCTTGCTATGGTGAAGGTGATGCTTCCTATGGTGAGGGTGATGCTTGCTATGGTGAAGGTGATGCTTGGTATGGTGAAGGTGATGCTTGCTATGGTGAAGGTGATACTTGGTATGGTGAAGGTGATGCTTGGTATGGTGAAGGTGATACTTGGTATGGTGAAGGTGATACTTGGTATGGTGAAGGTGATGCTTGGTATGGTAAAGGTGATGCTTGGTATGGTGAAGGTGATGCTTGCTATGGTGAAGGTGATGCTTGCTATGGTGAAGGTGATGCTTGCTATGGTGGAGGTGATGCTTGCTATGGTGGAGGTGATGCTTGCTATGGTGGAGGTGATGCTTGCTATGGTGGAGGTGATGGTTGCTAGGGTGGAGGTGATGCTTGCTATGGTGGAGGTTGTGGGAATCTGGCTTTCCGCCGTCGCCTTTGCGCGGCTGTGCCGGCCGCCCGCGTTGTTTCTCCTCTTTCCCTTGCTCCCGCCTCAGGCGGTGGAGAGGCGGCTGGGTGACTAATCACTGTCATTTAGCCACAGCTCCGCCCCGGCTCCCCAAGGGCCTTTGCCATTGGCGCCTCTTGGCGGGAATCCGGGACCCGTTTTGGCGGCCGCGGATCCCGCGACCGTCCGAGCGGGGCCCAGCGAGAGAGAGATCCCTCCGAGACAGCGTAAGGTGCGTACGTTACTGTTTGTCCGTGCCGGGCTTTGCCCCTCGGACCAGTGCTTACTCGAGCTCGCCCGCACGTGTCCTCTGACCTGCAGCGGCTCGAGCCTGTCCAGCGGGGTCCAGCGACCTCTGACAGGCGTACCTTGCGTTGAATGCCCACTCTCTCTCGCAACCGGCCCAACGGTCGACACGAGAGAGAGATCACAGCACTGCCGCGGGGACATTCTCCTGCAGCGGCGTGCTAGCGGTGCGCATTACTCGAGTGCTTCGTGCGCACAGCGGAGCCTGGCTCCTCGCGCGCCCCCGGGACGGGGTGACTATTGAGTGTGTGTGTATCAGCTGGAGGACGATGTGAATAAACGTCTCCTTTGTGAACTTGGAGGCCTATTTCTTTGCGGCGAATCGCTCCCCTCCCAGCGGAGGTTGAGTGCGCTGCAACGGTGTCCCAGTGTGTGTGTGGTGACGGCTGATCGGGGCCCTTGGCTCGCGCGAAGCTCGAACCCGCGGTGGGTGGTGGCCTGTGTCCACTTAGAAACCCACAAGGTGATGCTTGCTATGGTGGAGGTGATGCTTGCTATGGTGGAGGTGATGCTTGCTATGGTGGAGGTGATGCTTGCTATGGTGAAGGTGATGCTTGGTATAGTGAAGGTGATGCTTGGTATGGTGAAGGTGATGCTTGCTATGGTGAAGGTGATGCTTGGTATAGTGAAGGTGATGCTTGGTATAGTGAAGGTGATGCTTGGTATGGTGAAGGTGATGCTTGCTATGGTGGAGGTGATGCTTGCTATGGTGAAGGTGATGCTTGTTATGGTGAAGGTGATGCTTGTTATGGTGAAGGTGATGCTTGCTATGGTGAAGGTGATGCTTGCTATGGTGGAGGTGATGCTTGCTATGGTGAAGGTGATGCTTGCTATGGTGAAGGTGATGCTTGCTATGGTGAAGGTGATGCTTGCTATGGTGAAGGTGATGCTTGCTATGGTGGAGGTGATGCTTGCTATGGTGAAGGTGATGCTTGTTATGGTGAAGGTGATGCTTGTTATGGTGAAGGTGATGCTTGCTATGGTGAAGGTGATGCTTGCTATGGTGGAGGTGATGCTTGCTATGGTGAAGGTGATGCTTGCTATGGTGAAGGTGATGCTTGCTATGGTGAAGGTGATGCTTGCTATGGTGAAGGTGATGCTTGCAATGGTGAAGGTGATGCTTGCTATGGTGGAGGTGATGCTTGCTATGGTGAAGGTGATGCTTGCTATGGTGGAGGTGATGCTTGCTATGGTGGAGGTGATGCTTGCTATGGTGGAAGTGATGCTTGCTATGGTGGAGGTGATGCTTGCTATGGTGGAGGTGATGCTTGCTATGGTGGAGGTGATGCTTGCTATGGTGGAGGTGATGCTTGCTATGGTGGAGGTGATGCTTGCTATGGTGAAGGTGATGCTTGGTATGGTAAAGGTGATGCTTGGTATGGTGAAGGTGATGCTTGGTATGGTGAAGGTGATGCTTGCTATGGTGAAGGTGATGCTTGCTATGGTGAAGTTGATGCTTGGTATGGTGAAGGTGTTGCTTGGTATGGTGAAGGTGATGCTTGGTATGGTGAAGGTGATGCTTGGTATGGTGAAGGTGATGCTTGGTATGGTGAAGGTGATGCTTGGTATGGTGAAGGTGATGCTTGGTATGGTGAGGGTGATGCTTGCTATGGTGAAGGTGATGCTTGGTATGGTGAAGGTGATGCTTGCTATGGTGAAGGTGATGCTTGCTATGGTGAAGGTGATGCTTGCTATGGTGAAGGTGATGCTTGCTATGGTGAAGGTGATGCTTGCTATGGTGAAGGTGATGCTTGCTATGGTGGAGGTGATGCTTGCTATGGTGGAGGTGATGCTTGCTATGGTGGAGGTGATGCTTGCTATGGTGGAGGTGATGCTTGCTATGGTGGAGGTGATGCTTGCTATGGTGGAGGTGATGCTTGGTATGGTGAAGGTGATGCTTGGTATGGTGAAGGTGATGCTCGGTATGGTGAAGGTGATGCTTGGTATGGTGAAGGTGATGCTTGGTATGGTGAAGGTGATGCTTGGTATGGTGAAGGTGATGCTTGTTATGGTGAAGGTGATGCTTGGTATGGTGAAGGTGATGCTTGGTATGGTGAAGGTGATGCTTGGTATGGTGAAGGTGATGCTTGGTATGGTGAAGGTGATGCTTGGTATGGTGAAGGTGATGCTTGCTATGGTGGAGGTGATGCTTGCTATGGTGGAGGTGATGCTTGCTATGGTGGAGGTGATGCTTGCTATGGTGGAGTTGATGCTTGCTATGGTGGAGGTGATGCTTGCTATGGTGGAGGTGATGCTTGCTATGGTGGAGGTGATGCTTGCTATGGTGGAGGTGATGCTTGCTATGGTGAAGGTGATGCTTGGTATGGTGAAGGTGATGCTTGGTATGGTGAAGGTGTTGCTTGGTATGGTGAAGGTGTTGCTTGGTATGGTGAAGGTGATGCTTGGTATGGTGAAGGTGATGCTTGCTATGGTGGAGGTGATGCTTGCTATGGTGGAGGTGATGCTTGCTATGGTGGAGGTGATGCTTGCTATGGTGGAGGTGATGCTTGCTATGGTGAAGGTGATGCTTGCTATGGTGAAGGTGATGCTTGCTATGGTGAAGGTGATGCTTGCTATGGTGAAGGTGATGCTTGCTATGGTGAAGGTGATGCTTGGTATGGTGAAGGTGATGCTTGGTATGGTGAAGGTGATGCTTGGTATGGTGAAGGTGATGCTTGGTATGGTGAAGGTGATGCTTGGTATGGTGAAGGTGATGCTTGGTATGGTGAAGGTGATGCTTGGTATGGTGAAGGTGATACTTGCTATGGCGGAAGTCGATGCTTGCTATGGCGAAAGTGATGCTTGCTATGGTGAAGGTGATGCTTGCTATGGTGAAGGTGATGCTTGCTATGGTGAAGGTGATGCATGCTATGGTGAAGGTGATGCTTGCTATGGTGAACGTGATGCTTGCTATGGTGAAGGTGATGCTTGCTATGGTGAAGGTGATACTTGCTATGGTGAAGGTGATGCTTGGTATGGTGAAGGTGATGCTTGGTATGGTGAAGGTGATGCTTGGTATGGTGAAGGTGATGCTTGGTATGGTGAAGGTGATGCTTGGTATGGTGAAGGTGATGCTTGGTATGGTGAAGGTGATGCTTGGTATGGTGAAGGTGATGCTTGGTATGGTGAAGGTGATACTTGGTATGGTGAAGGTGATACTTGCTATGGCGGAAGTCGATGCTTGCTATGGTGAAGGTGATGCTTGGTATGGTGAAGGTGATGCTTGGTATGGTGAAGGTGATGCTTGGTATGGTGAAGGTGATGCTTGGTATGGTGAAGGTGATGCTTGCTATGGTGAAGGTGATGCTTGGTATGGTGAAGGTGATGCTTGGTATGGTGAAGGTGATGCTTGGTATGGTGAAGGTGATGCTTGGTATGGTGAAGGTGATGCTTGGTATGGTGAAGGTGATGCTTGGTATGGTGAAGGTGATGCTTGGTATGGTGAAGGTGATGCTTGGTATGGTGAGGTGATGCTTGGTATGGTGAAGGTGATGCTTGGTATGGTGAAGGTGATGCTTGGTATGGTGAAGGTGATGCTTGGTATGGTGAAGGTGATGCTTGGTATGGTGAAGGTGATGCTTGGTATGGTGAAGGTGATGCTTGGTATGGTGAAGGTGATGCTTGGTATGGTGAAGGTGATGCTTGGTATGGTGAAGGTGATGCTTGGTATGGTGAAGGTGATGCTTGGTATGGTGAAGGTGATGCTTGGTATGGTGAAGGTGATGCTTGGTATGGTGAAGGTGATGCTTGGTATGGTGAAGGTGATGCTTGCTATGGTGGAGGTGATGCTTGCTATGGTGGAGGTGATGCTTGCTATGGTGGAGTTGATGCTTGCTATGGTGGAGGTGATGCTTGCTATGGTGGAGGTGATGCTTGCTATGGTGGAGGTGATGCTTGCTATGGTGGAGGTGATGCTTGCTATGGTGAAGGTGATGCTTGGTATGGTGAAGGTGATGCTTGGTATGGTGAAGGTGTTGCTTGGTATGGTGAAGGTGTTGCTTGGTATGGTGAAGGTGATGCTTGGTATGGTGAAGGTGATGCTTGGTATGGTGAAGATGATGCTTGGTATGGTGAAGGTGATGCTTGGTATGGTAAAGGTGATGCTTGGTATGGTGAAGGTGATGCTTGGTATGGTGAAGGTGATGCTTGGTATGGTGAAGGTGATGCTTGGTATGGTGAAGGTGATGCTTGGTATGGTGAAGGTGATGCTTGGTATGGTGAAGGTGATACTTGGTATGGTGAAGGTGATGCTTGGTATGGTGAAGGTGATGCTTGGTATGGTGAAGGTGATGCTTGGTATGGTGAAGGTGATGCTTGCTATGGTGAAGGTGATGCTTGCTATGGTGAAGGTGATGATTGCTATGGTGAGGGTGATGCTTGCTATGGTGAAGGTGATGCTTGCTATGGCGAGGGGGATGCTTGCTATGGTGAAGGTGATGCTTGGTATGGTGAAGGTGATGCTTGCTATGGTGAAGGTGATGCTTGGTATGGTGAAGGTGATGCTTGGTATGGTGAAGGTGATACTTGGTATGGTGAAGGTGATGCTTGGTATGGTAAAGGTGATGCTTGGTATGGTAAAGGTGATGCTTGGTATGGTGAAGGTGATGCTTGCTATGGTGGAGGTGATGCTTGCTATGGTGGAGTTGATGCTTGCTATGGTGGAGGTGATGCTTGCTATGGTGGAGGTGATGCTTGCTATGGTGGAGGTGATGCTTGGTATGGTGAAGGTGATGCTTGGTATGGTGAAGGTGTTGCTTGGTATGGTGAAGGTGTTGCTTGGTATGGTGAAGGTGATGCTTGGTATGGTGAAGGTGATGCTTGCTATGGTGGAGGTGATGCTTGCTATGGTGGAGGTGATGCTTGCTATGGTAAAGGTGATGCTTGCTATGGTGGATGTGATGCTTGCTATGGTGAAGGTGATGCTTGCTATGGTGAAGGTGATGATTTCTATGGTGAGGGTGATGCTTGCTATGGTGAAGGTGATGCTTCCTATGGTGAGGGTGATGCTTGCTATGGTGAAGGTGATGCTTGGTATGGTGAAGGTGATGCTTGCTATGGTGAAGGTGATACTTGGTATGGTGAAGGTGATGCTTGGTATGGTGAAGGTGATACTTGGTATGGTGAAGGTGATACTTGGTATGGTGAAGGTGATGCTTGGTATGGTAAAGGTGATGCTTGGTATGGTGAAGGTGATGCTTGCTATGGTGAAGGTGATGCTTGCTATGGTGAAGGTGATGCTTGCTATGGTGGAGGTGATGCTTGCTATGGTGGAGGTGATGCTTGCTATGGTGGAGGTGATGCTTGCTATGGTGGAGGTGATGGTTGCTAGGGTGGAGGTGATGCTTGCTATGGTGGAGGTTGTGGGAATCTGGCTTTCCGCCGTCGCCTTTGCGCGGCTGTGCCGGCCGCCCGCGTTGTTTCTCCTCTTTCCCTTGCTCCCGCCTCAGGCGGTGGAGAGGCGGCTGGGTGACTAATCACTGTCATTTAGCCACAGCTCCGCCCCGGCTCCCCAAGGGCCTTTGCCATTGGCGCCTCTTGGCGGGAATCCGGGACCCGTTTTGGCGGCCGCGGATCCCGCGACCGTCCGAGCGGGGCCCAGCGAGAGAGAGATCCCTCCGAGACAGCGTAAGGTGCGTACGTTACTGTTTGTCCGTGCCGGGCTTTGCCCCTCGGACCAGTGCTTACTCGAGCTCGCCCGCACGTGTCCTCTGACCTGCAGCGGCTCGAGCCTGTCCAGCGGGGTCCAGCGACCTCTGACAGGCGTACCTTGCGTTGAATGCCCACTCTCTCGCAACCGGCCCAACGGTCGACACGAGAGAGAGATCACAGCACTGCCGCGGGGACATTCTCCTGCAGCGGCGTGCTAGCGGTGCGCATTACTCGAGTGCTTCGTGCGCACAGCGGAGCCTGGCTCCTCGCGCGCCCCCGGGACGGGGTGACTATTGAGTGTGTGTGTATCAGCTGGAGGACGATGTGAATAAACGTCTCCTTTGTGAACTTGGAGGCCTATTTCTTTGCGGCGAATCGCTCTCCTCCCAGCGGAGGTTGAGTGCGCTGCAACGGTGTCCCAGTGTGTGTGTGGTGACGGCTGATCGGGGCCCTTGGCTCGCGCGAAGCTCGAACCCGCGGTGGGTGGTGGCCTGTGTCCACTTAGAAACCCACAAGGTGATGCTTGCTATGGTGGAGGTGATGCTTGCTATGGTGGAGGTGATGCTTGCTATGGTGGAGGTGATGCTTGCTATGGTGAAGGTGATGCTTGGTATAGTGAAGGTGATGCTTGGTATGGTGAAGGTGATGCTTGCTATGGTGAAGGTGATGCTTGGTATAGTGAAGGTGATGCTTGGTATAGTGAAGGTGATGCTTGGTATGGTGAAGGTGATGCTTGCTATGGTGGAGGTGATGCTTGCTATGGTGAAGGTGATGCTTGTTATGGTGAAGGTGATGCTTGTTATGGTGAAGGTGATGCTTGCTATGGTGAAGGTGATGCTTGCTATGGTGGAGGTGATGCTTGCTATGGTGAAGGTGATGCTTGCTATGGTGAAGGTGATGCTTGCTATGGTGAAGGTGATGCTTGCTATGGTGGAGGTGATGCTTGCTATGGTGAAGGTGATGCTTGTTATGGTGAAGGTGATGCTTGTTATGGTGAAGGTGATGCTTGCTATGGTGAAGGTGATGCTTGCTATGGTGGAGGTGATGCTTGCTATGGTGAAGGTGATGCTTGCTATGGTGAAGGTGATGCTTGCTATGGTGAAGGTGATGCTTGCTATGGTGAAGGTGATGCTTGCAATGGTGAAGGTGATGCTTGCTATGGTGGAGGTGATGCTTGCTATGGTGAAGGTGATGCTTGCTATGGTGGAGGTGATGCTTGCTATGGTGGAGGTGATGCTTGCTATGGTGGAAGTGATGCTTGCTATGGTGGAGGTGATGCTTGCTATGGTGGAGGTGATGCTTGCTATGGTGGAGGTGATGCTTGCTATGGTGGAGGTGATGCTTGCTATGGTGGAGGTGATGCTTGCTATGGTGAAGGTGATGCTTGGTATGGTAAAGGTGATGCTTGGTATGGTGAAGGTGATGCTTGGTATGGTGAAGGTGATGCTTGCTATGGTGAAGGTGATGCTTGCTATGGTGAAGTTGATGCTTGGTATGGTGAAGGTGTTGCTTGGTATGGTGAAGGTGATGCTTGGTATGGTGAAGGTGATGCTTGGTATGGTGAAGGTGATGCTTGGTATGGTGAAGGTGATGCTTGGTATGGTGAAGGTGATGCTTGGTATGGTGAGGGTGATGCTTGCTATGGTGAAGGTGATGCTTGGTATGGTGAAGGTGATGCTTGCTATGGTGAAGGTGATGCTTGCTATGGTGAAGGTGATGCTTGCTATGGTGAAGGTGATGCTTGCTATGGTGAAGGTGATGCTTGCTATGGTGAAGGTGATGCTTGCTATGGTGGAGGTGATGCTTGCTATGGTGGAGGTGATGCTTGCTATGGTGGAGGTGATGCTTGCTATGGTGGAGGTGATGCTTGCTATGGTGGAGGTGATGCTTGCTATGGTGGAGGTGATGCTTGGTATGGTGAAGGTGATGCTTGGTATGGTGAAGGTGATGCTCGGTATGGTGAAGGTGATGCTTGGTATGGTGAAGGTGATGCTTGGTATGGTGAAGGTGATGCTTGGTATGGTGAAGGTGATGCTTGTTATGGTGAAGGTGATGCTTGGTATGGTGAAGGTGATGCTTGGTATGGTGAAGGTGATGCTTGGTATGGTGAAGGTGATGCTTGGTATGGTGAAGGTGATGCTTGGTATGGTGAAGGTGATGCTTGCTATGGTGGAGGTGATGCTTGCTATGGTGGAGGTGATGCTTGCTATGGTGGAGGTGATGCTTGCTATGGTGGAGTTGATGCTTGCTATGGTGGAGGTGATGCTTGCTATGGTGGAGGTGATGCTTGCTATGGTGGAGGTGATGCTTGCTATGGTGGAGGTGATGCTTGCTATGGTGAAGGTGATGCTTGGTATGGTGAAGGTGATGCTTGGTATGGTGAAGGTGTTGCTTGGTATGGTGAAGGTGTTGCTTGGTATGGTGAAGGTGATGCTTGGTATGGTGAAGGTGATGCTTGCTATGGTGGAGGTGATGCTTGCTATGGTGGAGGTGATGCTTGCTATGGTGGAGGTGATGCTTGCTATGGTGGAGGTGATGCTTGCTATGGTGAAGGTGATGCTTGCTATGGTGAAGGTGATGCTTGCTATGGTGAAGGTGATGCTTGCTATGGTGAAGGTGATGCTTGCTATGGTGAAGGTGATGCTTGGTATGGTGAAGGTGATGCTTGGTATGGTGAAGGTGATGCTTGGTATGGTGAAGGTGATGCTTGGTATGGTGAAGGTGATGCTTGGTATGGTGAAGGTGATGCTTGGTATGGTGAAGGTGATGCTTGGTATGGTGAAGGTGATACTTGCTATGGCGGAAGTCGATGCTTGCTATGGCGAAAGTGATGCTTGCTATGGTGAAGGTGATGCTTGCTATGGTGAAGGTGATGCTTGCTATGGTGAAGGTGATGCATGCTATGGTGAAGGTGATGCTTGCTATGGTGAACGTGATGCTTGCTATGGTGAAGGTGATGCTTGCTATGGTGAAGGTGATACTTGCTATGGTGAAGGTGATGCTTGGTATGGTGAAGGTGATGCTTGGTATGGTGAAGGTGATGCTTGGTATGGTGAAGGTGATGCTTGGTATGGTGAAGGTGATGCTTGGTATGGTGAAGGTGATGCTTGGTATGGTGAAGGTGATGCTTGGTATGGTGAAGGTGATGCTTGGTATGGTGAAGGTGATACTTGGTATGGTGAAGGTGATACTTGCTATGGCGGAAGTCGATGCTTGCTATGGTGAAGGTGATGCTTGGTATGGTGAAGGTGATGCTTGGTATGGTGAAGGTGATGCTTGGTATGGTGAAGGTGATGCTTGGTATGGTGAAGGTGATGCTTGCTATGGTGAAGGTGATGCTTGGTATGGTGAAGGTGATGCTTGGTATGGTGAAGGTGATGCTTGGTATGGTGAAGGTGATGCTTGGTATGGTGAAGGTGATGCTTGGTATGGTGAAGGTGATGCTTGGTATGGTGAAGGTGATGCTTGGTATGGTGAAGGTGATGCTTGGTATGGTGAGGTGATACTTGGTATGGTGAAGGTGATACTTGGTATGGTGAAGGTGATACTTGGTATGGTGAAGGTGATACTTGGTATGGTGAAGGTGATACTTGGTATGGTGAAGGTGATGCTTGCTATGGTGAAGGTGATGCTTGCTATGGTCGAGGTGATGCTTGCTATGGTGGAGGTGATGCTTGCTATGGTGGAGGTGATGCTTGCTATGGTGGAGGTATGCTTGCTATGGTGGAGGTGATGCTTGCTATGGTGAAGGTGATGCTTGCTATGGTGGAGGTGATGCTTGCTATGGTGGAGGTGATGCTTCCTATGGTGAAGGTGATGCTTGCTATGGTGAAGGTGATGCTTGCTATGGTGAAGGTGATGCTTGCTATGGTGAAGGTGATGCTTGCTATGGTGAAGGTGATGCTTGCTATGGTGAAGGTGATGCTTGCTATGGTGAAGGTGATGCTTGCTATGGTGAAGGTGATGCTTGCTATGGTGAAGGTGATGCTTGCTATGGTGAAGGTGATGCTTGCTATGGTGAAGGTGATGAATGCTATGGTGAAGGTGATGCATGCTATGGTGAAGGTGATGCTTGCTATGGTGAAGGTGATGCTTGCTCTGGTGAAGATGATGCTTGCTATGGTGGAGGTGATGCTTGCTATGGTGGAGGTGATGCTTGCTATGGTGGAGGTGATGCTTGCTATGGTGAAGGTGATGCTTGCTATGGTGGAGGTGATGCTTGCTATGGTGGAGGTGATGCTTGCTATGGTGGAGGTGATGCTTGCTATGGTGAAGGTGATGCTTGCTATGGTGAAGGTGATTCTTGCTATGGTGAAGGTGATGCTTGCTATGGTTAAGGTGATGCTTGCTATGGTGAAGGTGATGCTTGCTATGGTGAAGGTGATGCTTGCTATGGTGAAGGTGATGCTTGCTATGGTGAAGGTGATGCTTGCTATGGTGAAGGTGATAATTGCTATGGTGAAGGTGATGCTTGCTATGGTGGAGGTGATGCTTGCTATGGTGGAGGTGATGCTTGCTATGGAGGAGGTGATGCTTGGTATGGTGAAGGTGATGCTTGGTATGGTGAAGGTGATGCTTGGTATGGTGAAGGTGATGCTTGGTATGGTGAAGGTGATGCTTGGTATGGTGAAGGTGATACTTGGTATGGTGAAGGTGATACTTGGTATGGTGAAGGTGATACTTGGTATGGTGAAGGTGATGCTTGGTATGGTGAAGGTGATGCTTGGTATGGTGAAGGTGATGCTTCGTATGGTGAAGGTAATGCTTGGTATGGTGAAGGTGATGCTTGGTATGGTGAAGGTGATGCTTGGTATGGTGAAGGTGATGCTTGGTATGGTGAAGGTGATGCTTGTTATGGTGAAGGTGATGCTTGGTATGGTGAAGGTGATGCTTGGTATGGTGAAGGTGATGCTTGGTATGGTGAAGGTGATGCTTGGTATGGTGAAGGTGATGCTTGGTATGGTGAAGGTGATGCTTGGTATGGTGAAGGTGATGCTTGCTATGGTGGAGGTGATGCTTGCTATGGTGGAGGTGATGCTTGCTATGGTGGAGGTGATGCTTGCTATGGTGGAGTTGATGCTTGCTATGGTGGAGGTGATGCTTGCTATGGTGGAGGTGATGCTTGCTATGGTGGAGGTGATGCTTGCTATGGTGGAGGTGATGCTTGCTATGGTGGAGATGATGCTTGCTATGGTGAAGGTGATGCATGGTATGGTGAAGGTGATGCTTGGTATGGTGAAGGTGTTGCTTGGTATGGTGAAGGTGTTGCTTGGTATGGTGAAGGTGATGCTTGGTATGGTGAAGGTGATGCTTGCTATGGTGGAGGTGATGCTTGCTATGGTGGAGGTGATGCTTGCTATGGTGGAGGTGATGCTTGCTATGGTGGAGGTGATGCTTGCTATGGTGAAGGTGATGCTTGCTATGGTGAAGGTGATGCTTCCTATGGTGAAGGTGATGCTTGCTATGGTGAAGGTGATGCTTGCTATGGTGAAGGTGATGCTTGGTATGGTGAAGGTGATGCTTGGTATGGTGAAGGTGATGCTTGGTATGGTGAAGGTGATGCTTGGTATGGTGAAGGTGATGCTTGGTATGGTGAAGGTGATGCTTGGTATGGTGAAGGTGATGCTTGCTATGGTGAAGGTGATGCTTGCTATGGTGAAGGTGATGCTTGCTATGGTGAAGGTGATGCTTGCTATGGTGGAGGTGATGCTTGCTATGGTGGAGGTGATGCTTGCTATGGTGGAGGTGATGCTTGCTATGGTGAAGGTGATGCTTGCTATGGTGAAGGTGATGCTTGCTATGGTGAAGGTGATGCTTGGTATGGTGAAGGTGATGCTTGGTATGGTGAAGGTGATGCTTGGTATGGTGAAGGTGATGCTTGGTATGGTGAAGGTGATGCTTGGTATGGTAAAGGTGATGCTTGGTATGGTGAAGGTGATGCTTGCTATGGTGAAGGTGATGCTTGGTATGGTGAAGGTGATGCTTGGTATGGTGAAGGTGATGCTTGGTAAGGTGAAGGTGATGCTTGCTATGGTGAAGGTGATGCTTGGTATGGTGAAGGTGATGCTTGGTATGGTGAAGGTGATGCTTGATATGGTGAAGGTGATGCTTGGTATGGTGAAGGTGATACTTGGTATGGTGAAGGTGATGCTTGCTATGGTGAAGGTGATGCTTGCTATGGTCGAGGTGATGCTTGCTATGGTGGAGGTGATGCTTGCTATGGTGGAGGTGATGCTTGCTATGGTGGAGGTATGATTGCTATGGTGGAGGTATGCTTGCTATGGTGAAGGTGATGCTTGCTATGGTGGAGGTGATGCTTGCTATGGTGAAGGTGATGCTTGCTATGGTGGAGGTGATGCTTGCTATGGTGGAGGTGATGCTTGCTATGGTGAAGGTGATGCTTGCTATGGTGAAGGTGATGCTTGCTATGGTGGAGGTGATGCTTGCTATGGTGAAGGTGATGCTTGCTATGGTGAAGGTGATGCTTGCTATGGTGAAGGTGATGCTTGGTATGGTGAAGGTGATGCTTGGTATGGTGAAGGTGATGCTTGGTATGGTGAAGGTGATGCTTGGTATGGTGAAGGTGATGCTTGGTATGGTGAAGGTGATGCTTGGTATGGTGAATGTGATGCTTGGTATGGTGAAGGTGATACTTGCTATGGCGGAAGTCGATGCTTGCTATGGCGAAAGTGATGCTTGCTATGGTGAAGGTGATGCTTGCTATGGTGAAGGTGATGCTTGCTATGGTGAAGGTGATGCTTGCTATGGTGAAGGTGATGCTTGCTATGGTGAACGTGATGCTTGCTATGGTGAAGGTGATGCTTGCTATGGTGAAGGTGATGCTTGCTATGGTGAAGGTGATGCTTGGTATGGTGAAGGTGATGCTTGGTATGGTGAAGGTGATGCTTGGTATGGTGAAGGTGATGCTTGGTATGGTGAAGGTGATGCTTGGTATGGTGAAGGTGATGCTTGGTATGGTGAAGGTGATGCTTGGTATGGTGAAGGTGATACTTGGTATGGTGAAGGTGATACTTGCTATGGCGGAAGTCGATGCTTGCTATGGTGAAGGTGATGCTTGGTATGGTGAAGGTGATGCTTGGTATGGTGAAGGTGATGCTTGGTAAGGTGAAGGTGATGCTTGCTATGGTGAAGGTGATGCTTGGTATGGTGAAGGTGATGCTTGGTATGGTGAAGGTGATGCTTGGTATCGTGAAGGTGATGCTTGCTATGGTGAAGGTGATGCTTGCTATGGTCGAGGTGATGCTTGCTATGGTGGAGGTGATGCTTGCTATGGTGGAGGTGATGCTTGCTATGGTGGAGGTATGATTGCTATGGTGGAGGTATGCTTGCTATGGTGAAGGTGATGCTTGCTATGGTGGAGGTGATGCTTGCTATGGTGAAGGTGATGCTTGCTATGGTGGAGGTGATGCTTGCTATGGTGGAGGTGATGCTTGCTATGGTGAAGGTGATGCTTGCTATGGTGAAGGTGATGCTTGCTATGGTGACGGTGATGCTTGCTATGGTGAAGGTGATGCTTGCTATGGTGAAGGTGATGCTTGCTATGGTGAAGGTGATGCTTGCTATGGTGAAGGTGATGCTTGCTATGGTGAAGGTGATGCTTGCTATGGTGAAGGTGATGCTTGCTATGGTGAAGGTGATGCTTGCTATGGTGAAGGTGATGCTTGCTATGGTGAAGGTGATGAATGCTATGGTGAAGGTGATGCATGCTATGGTGAAGGTGATGCTTGCTATGGTGAAGGTGATGCTTGCTCTGGTGAAGATGATGCTTGCTATGGTGGAGGTGATGCTTGCTATGGTGGAGGTGATGCTTGCTATGGTGGAGGTGATGCTTGCTATGGTGAAGGTGATGCTTGCTATGGTGGAGGTGATGCTTGCTATGGTGGAGGTGATGCTTGCTATGGTGGAGGTGATGCTTGCTATGGTGAAGGTGATGCTTGCTATGGTGAAGGTGATTCTTGCTATGGTGAAGGTGATGCTTGCTATGGTTAAGGTGATGCTTGCTATGGTGAAGGTGATGCTTGCTATGGTGAAGGTGATGCTTGCTATGGTGAAGGTGATGCTTGCTATGGTGAAGGTGATGCTTGCTATGGTGAAGGTGATGCTTGCTATGGTGAAGGTGATGCTTGCTATGGTGGAGGTGATGCTTGCTATGGTGGAGGTGATGCTTGCTATGGAGGAGGTGATGCTTGGTATGGTGAAGGTGATGCTTGGTATGGTGAAGGTGATGCTTGGTATGGTGAAGGTGTTGCTTGGTATGGTGAAGGTGATGCTTGGTATGGTGAAGGTGATGCTTGCTATGGTGGAGGTGATGCTTGCTATGGTGGAGGTGATGCTTGCTATGGTAAAGGTGATGCTTGCTATGGTGGATGTGATGCTTGCTATGGTGAAGGTGATGCTTGCTATGGTGAAGGTGATGATTTCTATGGTGAGGGTGATGCTTGCTATGGTGAAGGTGATGCTTCCTATGGTGAGGGTGATGCTTGCTATGGTGAAGGTGATGCTTGGTATGGTGAAGGTGATGCTTGCTATGGTGAAGGTGATACTTGGTATGGTGAAGGTGATGCTTGGTATGGTGAAGGTGATACTTGGTATGGTGAAGGTGATACTTGGTATGGTGAAGGTGATGCTTGGTATGGTAAAGGTGATGCTTGGTATGGTGAAGGTGATGCTTGCTATGGTGAAGGTGATGCTTGCTATGGTGAAGGTGATGCTTGCTATGGTGGAGGTGATGCTTGCTATGGTGGAGGTGATGCTTGCTATGGTGGAGGTGATGCTTGCTATGGTGGAGGTGATGGTTGCTAGGGTGGAGGTGATGCTTGCTATGGTGGAGGTTGTGGGAATCTGGCTTTCCGCCGTCGCCTTTGCGCGGCTGTGCCGGCCGCCCGCGTTGTTTCTCCTCTTTCCCTTGCTCCCGCCTCAGGCGGTGGAGAGGCGGCTGGGTGACTAATCACTGTCATTTAGCCACAGCTCCGCCCCGGCTCCCCAAGGGCCTTTGCCATTGGCGCCTCTTGGCGGGAATCCGGGACCCGTTTTGGCGGCCGCGGATCCCGCGACCGTCCGAGCGGGGCCCAGCGAGAGAGAGATCCCTCCGAGACAGCGTAAGGTGCGTACGTTACTGTTTGTCCGTGCCGGGCTTTGCCCCTCGGACCAGTGCTTACTCGAGCTCGCCCGCACGTGTCCTCTGACCTGCAGCGGCTCGAGCCTGTCCAGCGGGGTCCAGCGACCTCTGACAGGCGTACCTTGCGTTGAATGCCCACTCTCTCTCGCAACCGGCCCAACGGTCGACACGAGAGAGAGATCACAGCACTGCCGCGGGGACATTCTCCTGCAGCGGCGTGCTAGCGGTGCGCATTACTCGAGTGCTTCGTGCGCACAGCGGAGCCTGGCTCCTCGCGCGCCCCCGGGACGGGGTGACTATTGAGTGTGTGTGTATCAGCTGGAGGACGATGTGAATAAACGTCTCCTTTGTGAACTTGGAGGCCTATTTCTTTGCGGCGAATCGCTCTCCTCCCAGCGGAGGTTGAGTGCGCTGCAACGGTGTCCCAGTGTGTGTGTGGTGACGGCTGATCGGGGCCCTTGGCTCGCGCGAAGCTCGAACCCGCGGTGGGTGGTGGCCTGTGTCCACTTAGAAACCCACAAGGTGATGCTTGCTATGGTGGAGGTGATGCTTGCTATGGTGGAGGTGATGCTTGCTATGGTGGAGGTGATGCTTGCTATGGTGAAGGTGATGCTTGGTATAGTGAAGGTGATGCTTGGTATGGTGAAGGTGATGCTTGCTATGGTGAAGGTGATGCTTGGTATAGTGAAGGTGATGCTTGGTATAGTGAAGGTGATGCTTGGTATGGTGAAGGTGATGCTTGCTATGGTGGAGGTGATGCTTGCTATGGTGAAGGTGATGCTTGTTATGGTGAAGGTGATGCTTGTTATGGTGAAGGTGATGCTTGCTATGGTGAAGGTGATGCTTGCTATGGTGGAGGTGATGCTTGCTATGGTGAAGGTGATGCTTGCTATGGTGAAGGTGATGCTTGCTATGGTGAAGGTGATGCTTGCTATGGTGGAGGTGATGCTTGCTATGGTGAAGGTGATGCTTGTTATGGTGAAGGTGATGCTTGTTATGGTGAAGGTGATGCTTGCTATGGTGAAGGTGATGCTTGCTATGGTGGAGGTGATGCTTGCTATGGTGAAGGTGATGCTTGCTATGGTGAAGGTGATGCTTGCTATGGTGAAGGTGATGCTTGCTATGGTGAAGGTGATGCTTGCAATGGTGAAGGTGATGCTTGCTATGGTGGAGGTGATGCTTGCTATGGTGAAGGTGATGCTTGCTATGGTGGAGGTGATGCTTGCTATGGTGGAGGTGATGCTTGCTATGGTGGAAGTGATGCTTGCTATGGTGGAGGTGATGCTTGCTATGGTGGAGGTGATGCTTGCTATGGTGGAGGTGATGCTTGCTATGGTGGAGGTGATGCTTGCTATGGTGGAGGTGATGCTTGCTATGGTGAAGGTGATGCTTGGTATGGTAAAGGTGATGCTTGGTATGGTGAAGGTGATGCTTGGTATGGTGAAGGTGATGCTTGCTATGGTGAAGGTGATGCTTGCTATGGTGAAGTTGATGCTTGGTATGGTGAAGGTGTTGCTTGGTATGGTGAAGGTGATGCTTGGTATGGTGAAGGTGATGCTTGGTATGGTGAAGGTGATGCTTGGTATGGTGAAGGTGATGCTTGGTATGGTGAAGGTGATGCTTGGTATGGTGAGGGTGATGCTTGCTATGGTGAAGGTGATGCTTGGTATGGTGAAGGTGATGCTTGCTATGGTGAAGGTGATGCTTTCTATGGTGAAGGTGATGCTTGCTATGGTGAAGGTGATGCTTGCTATGGTGAAGGTGATGCTTGCTATGGTGAAGGTGATGCTTGCTATGGTGGAGGTGATGCTTGCTATGGTGGAGGTGATGCTTGCTATGGTGGAGGTGATGCTTGCTATGGTGGAGGTGATGCTTGCTATGGTGGAGGTGATGCTTGCTATGGTGGAGGTGATGCTTGGTATGGTGAAGGTGATGCTTGGTATGGTGAAGGTGATGCTCGGTATGGTGAAGGTGATGCTTGGTATGGTGAAGGTGATGCTTGGTATGGTGAAGGTGATGCTTGGTATGGTGAAGGTGATGCTTGTTATGGTGAAGGTGATGCTTGGTATGGTGAAGGTGATGCTTGGTATGGTGAAGGTGATGCTTGGTATGGTGAAGGTGATGCTTGGTATGGTGAAGGTGATGCTTGGTATGGTGAAGGTGATGCTTGCTATGGTGGAGGTGATGCTTGCTATGGTGGAGGTGATGCTTGCTATGGTGGAGGTGATGCTTGCTATGGTGGAGTTGATGCTTGCTATGGTGGAGGTGATGCTTGCTATGGTGGAGGTGATGCTTGCTATGGTGGAGGTGATGCTTGCTATGGTGGAGGTGATGCTTGCTATGGTGAAGGTGATGCTTGGTATGGTGAAGGTGATGCTTGGTATGGTGAAGGTGTTGCTTGGTATGGTGAAGGTGTTGCTTGGTATGGTGAAGGTGATGCTTGGTATGGTGAAGGTGATGCTTGCTATGGTGGAGGTGATGCTTGCTATGGTGGAGGTGATGCTTGCTATGGTGGAGGTGATGCTTGCTATGGTGGAGGTGATGCTTGCTATGGTGAAGGTGATGCTTGCTATGGTGAAGGTGATGCTTGCTATGGTGAAGGTGATGCTTGCTATGGTGAAGGTGATGCTTGCTATGGTGAAGGTGATGCTTGGTATGGTGAAGGTGATGCTTGGTATGGTGAAGGTGATGCTTGGTATGGTGAAGGTGATGCTTGGTATGGTGAAGGTGATGCTTGGTATGGTGAAGGTGATGCTTGGTATGGTGAAGGTGATGCTTGGTATGGTGAAGGTGATACTTGCTATGGCGGAAGTCGATGCTTGCTATGGCGAAAGTGATGCTTGCTATGGTGAAGGTGATGCTTGCTATGGTGAAGGTGATGCTTGCTATGGTGAAGGTGATGCATGCTATGGTGAAGGTGATGCTTGCTATGGTGAACGTGATGCTTGCTATGGTGAAGGTGATGCTTGCTATGGTGAAGGTGATACTTGCTATGGTGAAGGTGATGCTTGGTATGGTGGAGGTGATGCTTGCTATGGTGGAGGTGATGCTTGCTATGGTAAAGGTGATGCTTGCTATGGTGGATGTGATGCTTGCTATGGTGAAGGTGATGCTTGCTATGGTGAAGGTGATGATTTCTATGGTGAGGGTGATGCTTGCTATGGTGAAGGTGATGCTTCCTATGGTGAGGGTGATGCTTGCTATGGTGAAGGTGATGCTTGGTATGGTGAAGGTGATGCTTGCTATGGTGAAGGTGATACTTGGTATGGTGAAGGTGATGCTTGGTATGGTGAAGGTGATACTTGGTATGGTGAAGGTGATACTTGGTATGGTGAAGGTGATGCTTGGTATGGTAAAGGTGATGCTTGGTATGGTGAAGGTGATGCTTGCTATGGTGAAGGTGATGCTTGCTATGGTGAAGGTGATGCTTGCTATGGTGGAGGTGATGCTTGCTATGGTGGAGGTGATGCTTGCTATGGTGGAGGTGATGCTTGCTATGGTGGAGGTGATGGTTGCTAGGGTGGAGGTGATGCTTGCTATGGTGGAGGTTGTGGGAATCTGGCTTTCCGCCGTCGCCTTTGCGCGGCTGTGCCGGCCGCCCGCGTTGTTTCTCCTCTTTCCCTTGCTCCCGCCTCAGGCGGTGGAGAGGCGGCTGGGTGACTAATCACTGTCATTTAGCCACAGCTCCGCCCCGGCTCCCCAAGGGCCTTTGCCATTGGCGCCTCTTGGCGGGAATCCGGGACCCGTTTTGGCGGCCGCGGATCCCGCGACCGTCCGAGCGGGGCCCAGCGAGAGAGAGATCCCTCCGAGACAGCGTAAGGTGCGTACGTTACTGTTTGTCCGTGCCGGGCTTTGCCCCTCGGACCAGTGCTTACTCGAGCTCGCCCGCACGTGTCCTCTGACCTGCAGCGGCTCGAGCCTGTCCAGCGGGGTCCAGCGACCTCTGACAGGCGTACCTTGCGTTGAATGCCCACTCTCTCTCGCAACCGGCCCAACGGTCGACACGAGAGAGAGATCACAGCACTGCCACGGGGACATTCTCCTGCAGCGGCGTGCTAGCGGTGCGCATTACTCGAGTGCTTCGTGCGCACAGCGGAGCCTGGCTCCTCGCGCGCCCCCGGGACGGGGTGACTATTGAGTGTGTGTGTATCAGCTGGAGGACGATGTGAATAAACGTCTCCTTTGTGAACTTGGAGGCCTATTTCTTTGCGGCGAATCGCTCTCCTCCCAGCGGAGGTTGAGTGCGCTGCAACGGTGTCCCAGTGTGTGTGTGGTGACGGCTGATCGGGGCCCTTGGCTCGCGCGAAGCTCGAACCCGCGGTGGGTGGTGGCCTGTGTCCACTTAGAAACCCACAAGGTGATGCTTGCTATGGTGGAGGTGATGCTTGCTATGGTGGAGGTGATGCTTGCTATGGTGGAGGTGATGCTTGCTATGGTGAAGGTGATGCTTGGTATAGTGAAGGTGATGCTTGGTATGGTGAAGGTGATGCTTGCTATGGTGAAGGTGATGCTTGGTATAGTGAAGGTGATGCTTGGTATAGTGAAGGTGATGCTTGGTATGGTGAAGGTGATGCTTGCTATGGTGGAGGTGATGCTTGCTATGGTGAAGGTGATGCTTGTTATGGTGAAGGTGATGCTTGTTATGGTGAAGGTGATGCTTGCTATGGTGAAGGTGATGCTTGCTATGGTGGAGGTGATGCTTGCTATGGTGAAGGTGATGCTTGCTATGGTGAAGGTGATGCTTGCTATGGTGAAGGTGATGCTTGCTATGGTGGAGGTGATGCTTGCTATGGTGAAGGTGATGCTTGTTATGGTGAAGGTGATGCTTGTTATGGTGAAGGTGATGCTTGCTATGGTGAAGGTGATGCTTGCTATGGTGGAGGTGATGCTTGCTATGGTGAAGGTGATGCTTGCTATGGTGAAGGTGATGCTTGCTATGGTGAAGGTGATGCTTGCTATGGTGAAGGTGATGCTTGCAATGGTGAAGGTGATGCTTGCTATGGTGGAGGTGATGCTTGCTATGGTGAAGGTGATGCTTGCTATGGTGGAGGTGATGCTTGCTATGGTGGAGGTGATGCTTGCTATGGTGGAAGTGATGCTTGCTATGGTGGAGGTGATGCTTGCTATGGTGGAGGTGATGCTTGCTATGGTGGAGGTGATGCTTGCTATGGTGGAGGTGATGCTTGCTATGGTGGAGGTGATGCTTGCTATGGTGAAGGTGATGCTTGGTATGGTAAAGGTGATGCTTGGTATGGTGAAGGTGATGCTTGGTATGGTGAAGGTGATGCTTGCTATGGTGAAGGTGATGCTTGCTATGGTGAAGTTGATGCTTGGTATGGTGAAGGTGTTGCTTGGTATGGTGAAGGTGATGCTTGGTATGGTGAAGGTGATGCTTGGTATGGTGAAGGTGATGCTTGGTATGGTGAAGGTGATGCTTGGTATGGTGAAGGTGATGCTTGGTATGGTGAGGGTGATGCTTGCTATGGTGAAGGTGATGCTTGGTATGGTGAAGGTGATGCTTGCTATGGTGAAGGTGATGCTTTCTATGGTGAAGGTGATGCTTGCTATGGTGAAGGTGATGCTTGCTATGGTGAAGGTGATGCTTGCTATGGTGAAGGTGATGCTTGCTATGGTGGAGGTGATGCTTGCTATGGTGGAGGTGATGCTTGCTATGGTGGAGGTGATGCTTGCTATGGTGGAGGTGATGCTTGCTATGGTGGAGGTGATGCTTGCTATGGTGGAGGTGATGCTTGGTATGGTGAAGGTGATGCTTGGTATGGTGAAGGTGATGCTCGGTATGGTGAAGGTGATGCTTGGTATGGTGAAGGTGATGCTTGGTATGGTGAAGGTGATGCTTGGTATGGTGAAGGTGATGCTTGTTATGGTGAAGGTGATGCTTGGTATGGTGAAGGTGATGCTTGGTATGGTGAAGGTGATGCTTGGTATGGTGAAGGTGATGCTTGGTATGGTGAAGGTGATGCTTGGTATGGTGAAGGTGATGCTTGCTATGGTGGAGGTGATGCTTGCTATGGTGGAGGTGATGCTTGCTATGGTGGAGGTGATGCTTGCTATGGTGGAGTTGATGCTTGCTATGGTGGAGGTGATGCTTGCTATGGTGGAGGTGATGCTTGCTATGGTGGAGGTGATGCTTGCTATGGTGGAGGTGATGCTTGCTATGGTGAAGGTGATGCTTGGTATGGTGAAGGTGATGCTTGGTATGGTGAAGGTGTTGCTTGGTATGGTGAAGGTGTTGCTTGGTATGGTGAAGGTGATGCTTGGTATGGTGAAGGTGATGCTTGCTATGGTGGAGGTGATGCTTGCTATGGTGGAGGTGATGCTTGCTATGGTGGAGGTGATGCTTGCTATGGTGGAGGTGATGCTTGCTATGGTGAAGGTGATGCTTGCTATGGTGAAGGTGATGCTTGCTATGGTGAAGGTGATGCTTGCTATGGTGAAGGTGATGCTTGCTATGGTGAAGGTGATGCTTGCTATGGTGAAGGTGATGCTTGGTATGGTGAAGGTGATGCTTGGTATGGTGAAGGTGATGCTTGGTATGGTGAAGGTGATGCTTGGTATGGTGAAGGTGATGCTTGGTATGGTGAAGGTGATGCTTGGTATGGTGAAGGTGATACTTGCTATGGCGGAAGTCGATGCTTGCTATGGCGAAAGTGATGCTTGCTATGGTGAAGGTGATGCTTGCTATGGTGAAGGTGATGCTTGCTATGGTGAAGGTGATGCATGCTATGGTGAAGGTGATGCTTGCTATGGTGAACGTGATGCTTGCTATGGTGAAGGTGATGCTTGCTATGGTGAAGGTGATACTTGCTATGGTGAAGGTGATGCTTGGTATGGTGAAGGTGATGCTTGGTATGGTGAAGGTGATGCTTGGTATGGTGAAGGTGATGCTTGGTATGGTGAAGGTGATGCTTGGTATGGTGAAGGTGATGCTTGGTATGGTGAAGGTGATGCTTGGTATGGTGAAGGTGATGCTTGGTATGGTGAAGGTGATACTTGGTATGGTGAAGGTGATACTTGCTATGGCGGAAGTCGATGCTTGCTATGGTGAAGGTGATGCTTGGTATGGTGAAGGTGATGCTTGGTATGGTGAAGGTGATGCTTGGTATGGTGAAGGTGATGCTTGGTATGGTGAAGGTGATGCTTGGTATGGTGAAGGTGATGCTTGGTATGGTGAAGGTGATGCTTGGTATGGTGAAGGTGATGCTTGGTATGGTGAAGGTGATGCTTGGTATGGTGAAGGTGATGCTTGGTATGGTGAAGGTGATGCTTGGTATGGTGAAGGTGATGCTTGGTATGGTGAAGGTGATGCTTGGTATGGTGAGGTGATACTTGGTATGGTGAAGGTGATACTTGGTATGGTGAAGGTGATACTTGGTATGGTGAAGGTGATACTTGGTATGGTGAAGGTGATACTTGGTATGGTGAAGGTGATGCTTGCTATGGTGAAGGTGATGCTTGCTATGGTCGAGGTGATGCTTGCTATGGTGGAGGTGATGCTTGCTATGGTGGAGGTGATGCTTGCTATGGTGGAGGTATGCTTGCTATGGTGGAGGTGATGCTTGCTATGGTGAAGGTGATGCTTGCTATGGTGGAGGTGATGCTTGCTATGGTGGAGGTGATGCTTCCTATGGTGAAGGTGATGCTTGCTATGGTGAAGGTGATGCTTGCTATGGTGAAGGTGATGCTTGCTATGGTGAAGGTGATGCTTGCTATGGTGAAGGTGATGCTTGCTATGGTGAAGGTGATGCTTGCTATGGTGAAGGTGATGCTTGCTATGGTGAAGGTGATGCTTGCTATGGTGAAGGTGATGCTTGCTATGGTGAAGGTGATGCTTGCTATGGTGAAGGTGATGAATGCTATGGTGAAGGTGATGCATGCTATGGTGAAGGTGATGCTTGCTATGGTGAAGGTGATGCTTGCTCTGGTGAAGATGATGCTTGCTATGGTGGAGGTGATGCTTGCTATGGTGGAGGTGATGCTTGCTATGGTGGAGGTGATGCTTGCTATGGTGAAGGTGATGCTTGCTATGGTGGAGGTGATGCTTGCTATGGTGGAGGTGATGCTTGCTATGGTGGAGGTGATGCTTGCTATGGTGAAGGTGATGCTTGCTATGGTGAAGGTGATTCTTGCTATGGTGAAGGTGATGCTTGCTATGGTTAAGGTGATGCTTGCTATGGTGAAGGTGATGCTTGCTATGGTGAAGGTGATGCTTGCTATGGTGAAGGTGATGCTTGCTATGGTGAAGGTGATGCTTGCTATGGTGAAGGTGATAATTGCTATGGTGAAGGTGATGCTTGCTATGGTGGAGGTGATGCTTGCTATGGTGGAGGTGATGCTTGCTATGGAGGAGGTGATGCTTGGTATGGTGAAGGTGATGCTTGGTATGGTGAAGGTGATGCTTGGTATGGTGAAGGTGATGCTTGGTATGGTGAAGGTGATGCTTGGTATGGTGAAGGTGATACTTGGTATGGTGAAGGTGATACTTGGTATGGTGAAGGTGATACTTGGTATGGTGAAGGTGATGCTTGGTATGGTGAAGGTGATGCTTGGTATGGTGAAGGTGATGCTTCGTATGGTGAAGGTAATGCTTGGTATGGTGAAGGTGATGCTTGGTATGGTGAAGGTGATGCTTGGTATGGTGAAGGTGATGCTTGGTATGGTGAAGGTGATGCTTGTTATGGTGAAGGTGATGCTTGGTATGGTGAAGGTGATGCTTGGTATGGTGAAGGTGATGCTTGGTATGGTGAAGGTGATGCTTGGTATGGTGAAGGTGATGCTTGGTATGGTGAAGGTGATGCTTGGTATGGTGAAGGTGATGCTTGCTATGGTGGAGGTGATGCTTGCTATGGTGGAGGTGATGCTTGCTATGGTGGAGGTGATGCTTGCTATGGTGGAGTTGATGCTTGCTATGGTGGAGGTGATGCTTGCTATGGTGGAGGTGATGCTTGCTATGGTGGAGGTGATGCTTGCTATGGTGGAGGTGATGCTTGCTATGGTGGAGGTGATGCTTGCTATGGTGAAGGTGATGCATGGTATGGTGAAGGTGATGCTTGGTATGGTGAAGGTGTTGCTTGGTATGGTGAAGGTGTTGCTTGGTATGGTGAAGGTGATGCTTGGTATGGTGAAGGTGATGCTTGCTATGGTGGAGGTGATGCTTGCTATGGTGGAGGTGATGCTTGCTATGGTGGAGGTGATGCTTGCTATGGTGGAGGTGATGCTTGCTATGGTGAAGGTGATGCTTGCTATGGTGAAGGTGATGCTTCCTATGGTGAAGGTGATGCTTGCTATGGTGAAGGTGATGCTTGCTATGGTGAAGGTGATGCTTGGTATGGTGAAGGTGATGCTTGGTATGGTGAAGGTGATGCTTGGTATGGTGAAGGTGATGCTTGGTATGGTGAAGGTGATGCTTGGTATGGTGAAGGTGATGCTTGGTATGGTGAAGGTGATGCTTGCTATGGTGAAGGTGATGCTTGCTATGGTGAAGGTGATGCTTGCTATGGTGAAGGTGATGCTTGCTATGGTGGAGGTGATGCTTGCTATGGTGGAGGTGATGCTTGCTATGGTGGAGGTGATGCTTGCTATGGTGAAGGTGATGCTTGCTATGGTGAAGGTGATGCTTGCTATGGTGAAGGTGATGCTTGGTATGGTGAAGGTGATGCTTGGTATGGTGAAGGTGATGCTTGGTATGGTGAAGGTGATGCTTGGTATGGTGAAGGTGATGCTTGGTATGGTGAAGGTGATGCTTGGTATGGTGAAGGTGATGCTTGCTATGGTGAAGGTGATGCTTGGTATGGTGAAGGTGATGCTTGGTATGGTGAAGGTGATGCTTGGTAAGGTGAAGGTGATGCTTGCTATGGTGAAGGTGATGCTTGGTATGGTGAAGGTGATGCTTGGTATGGTGAAGGTGATGCTTGATATGGTGAAGGTGATGCTTGGTATGGTGAAGGTGATACTTGGTATGGTGAAGGTGATGCTTGCTATGGTGAAGGTGATGCTTGCTATGGTCGAGGTGATGCTTGCTATGGTGGAGGTGATGCTTGCTATGGTGGAGGTGATGCTTGCTATGGTGGAGGTATGATTGCTATGGTGGAGGTATGCTTGCTATGGTGAAGGTGATGCTTGCTATGGTGGAGGTGATGCTTGCTATGGTGAAGGTGATGCTTGCTATGGTGGAGGTGATGCTTGCTATGGTGGAGGTGATGCTTGCTATGGTGAAGGTGATGCTTGCTATGGTGAAGGTGATGCTTGCTATGGTGGAGGTGATGCTTGCTATGGTGAAGGTGATGCTTGCTATGGTGAAGGTGATGCTTGCTATGGTGAAGGTGATGCTTGGTATGGTGAAGGTGATGCTTGGTATGGTGAAGGTGATGCTTGGTATGGTGAAGGTGATGCTTGGTATGGTGAAGGTGATGCTTGGTATGGTGAAGGTGATGCTTGGTATGGTGAATGTGATGCTTGGTATGGTGAAGGTGATACTTGCTATGGCGGAAGTCGATGCTTGCTATGGCGAAAGTGATGCTTGCTATGGTGAAGGTGATGCTTGCTATGGTGAAGGTGATGCTTGCTATGGTGAAGGTGATGCTTGCTATGGTGAAGGTGATGCTTGCTATGGTGAACGTGATGCTTGCTATGGTGAAGGTGATGCTTGCTATGGTGAAGGTGATGCTTGCTATGGTGAAGGTGATGCTTGGTATGGTGAAGGTGATGCTTGGTATGGTGAAGGTGATGCTTGGTATGGTGAAGGTGATGCTTGGTATGGTGAAGGTGATGCTTGGTATGGTGAAGGTGATGCTTGGTATGGTGAAGGTGATGCTTGGTATGGTGAAGGTGATACTTGGTATGGTGAAGGTGATACTTGCTATGGCGGAAGTCGATGCTTGCTATGGTGAAGGTGATGCTTGGTATGGTGAAGGTGATGCTTGGTATGGTGAAGGTGATGCTTGGTAAGGTGAAGGTGATGCTTGCTATGGTGAAGGTGATGCTTGGTATGGTGAAGGTGATGCTTGGTATGGTGAAGGTGATGCTTGGTATGGTGAAGGTGATGCTTGCTATGGTGAAGGTGATGCTTGCTATGGTCGAGGTGATGCTTGCTATGGTGGAGGTGATGCTTGCTATGGTGGAGGTGATGCTTGCTATGGTGGAGGTATGATTGCTATGGTGGAGGTATGCTTGCTATGGTGAAGGTGATGCTTGCTATGGTGGAGGTGATGCTTGCTATGGTGAAGGTGATGCTTGCTATGGTGGAGGTGATGCTTGCTATGGTGGAGGTGATGCTTGCTATGGTGAAGGTGATGCTTGCTATGGTGAAGGTGATGCTTGCTATGGTGACGGTGATGCTTGCTATGGTGAAGGTGATGCTTGCTATGGTGAAGGTGATGCTTGCTATGGTGAAGGTGATGCTTGCTATGGTGAAGGTGATGCTTGCTATGGTGAAGGTGATGCTTGCTATGGTGAAGGTGATGCTTGCTATGGTGAAGGTGATGCTTGCTATGGTGAAGGTGATGCTTGCTATGGTGAAGGTGATGAATGCTATGGTGAAGGTGATGCATGCTATGGTGAAGGTGATGCTTGCTATGGTGAAGGTGATGCTTGCTCTGGTGAAGATGATGCTTGCTATGGTGGAGGTGATGCTTGCTATGGTGGAGGTGATGCTTGCTATGGTGGAGGTGATGCTTGCTATGGTGAAGGTGATGCTTGCTATGGTGGAGGTGATGCTTGCTATGGTGGAGGTGATGCTTGCTATGGTGGAGGTGATGCTTGCTATGGTGAAGGTGATGCTTGCTATGGTGAAGGTGATTCTTGCTATGGTGAAGGTGATGCTTGCTATGGTTAAGGTGATGCTTGCTATGGTGAAGGTGATGCTTGCTATGGTGAAGGTGATGCTTGCTATGGTGAAGGTGATGCTTGCTATGGTGAAGGTGATGCTTGCTATGGTGAAGGTGATGCTTGCTATGGTGAAGGTGATGCTTGCTATGGTGGAGGTGATGCTTGCTATGGTGGAGGTGATGCTTGCTATGGAGGAGGTGATGCTTGGTATGGTGAAGGTGATGCTTGGTATGGTGAAGGTGATGCTTGGTATGGTGAAGGTGATGCTTGGTATGGTGAAGGTGATGCTTGGTATGGTGAAGGTGATGCTTGGTATGGTGAAGGTGATGCTTGGTATGGTGAAGGTGATGCTTGTTATGGTGAAGGTGATGCTTGGTATGGTGAAGGTGATGCTTGGTATGGTGAAGGTGATGCTTGGTATGGTGAAGGTGATGCTTGGTATGGTGAAGGTGATGCTTGGTATGGTGAAGGTGATGCTTGGTATGGTGAAGGTGATGCTTGCTATGGTGGAGGTGATGCTTGCTATGGTGGAGGTGATGCTTGCTATGGTGGAGGTGATGCTTGCTATGGTGGAGTTGATGCTTGCTATGGTGGAGGTGATGCTTGCTATGGTGGAGGTGATGCTTGCTATGGTGGAGGTGATGCTTGCTATGGTGGAGGTGATGCTTGCTATGGTGGAGGTGATGCTTGCTATGGTGAAGGTGATGCTTGGTATGGTGAAGGTGATGCTTGGTATGGTGAAGGTGTTGCTTGGTATGGTGAAGGTGTTGCTTGGTATGGTGAAGGTGATGCTTGGTATGGTGAAGGTGATGCTTGCTATGGTGGAGGTGATGCTTGCTATGGTGGAGGTGATGCTTGCTATGGTGGAGGTGATGCTTGCTATGGTGGAGGTGATGCTTGCTATGGTGAAGGTGATGCTTGCTATGGTGAAGGTGATGCTTGCTATGGTGAAGGTGATGCTTGCTATGGTGAAGGTGATGCTTGCTATGGTGAAGGTGATGCTTGCTATGGTGAAGGTGATGCTTGGTATGGTGAAGGTGATGCTTGGTATGGTGAAGGTGATGCTTGGTATGGTGAAGGTGATGCTTGGTATGGTGAAGGTGATGCTTGGTATGGTGAAGGTGATGCTTGGTATGGTGAAGGTGATGCTTGGTATGGTGAAGGTGATGCTTGCTATGGTGAAGGTGATGCTTGCTATGGTGAAGGTGATGCTTGCTATGGTGAAGGTGATGCTTGCTATGGTGGAGGTGATGCTTGCTATGGTGGAGGTGATGCTTGCTATGGTGGCGGTGATGCTTGCTATGGTGAAGGTGATGCTTGCTATGGTAAAGCTGATGCTTGCTATGGTGAAGGTGATGCTTGGTATGGTGAAGGTGATGCTTGGTATGGTGAAGGTGATGCTTGGTATGGTGAAGGTGATGCTTGGTATGGTGAAGGTGATGCTTGGTATGGTGAAGGTGATGCTTGGTATGGTGAAGGTGATGCTTGGTATGGTGAAGGTGATGCTTGGTATGGTGAAGGTGATACTTGCTATGGCGGAAGTCGATGCTTGCTATGGCGAAAGTGATGCTTGCTATGGTGAAGGTGATGCTTGCTATGGTGAAGGTGATGCTTGCTATGGTGAAGGTGATGCTTGCTATGGTGAAGGTGATGCATGCTATGGTGAAGGTGATGCTTGCTATGGTGAACGTGATGCTTGCTATGGTGAAGGTGATGCTTGCTATGGTGAAGGTGACGCTTGCTATGGTGAAGGTGATGCTTGGTATGGTGAAGGTGATGCTTGGTATGGTGAAGGTGATGCTTGGTATGGTGAAGGTGATGCTTGGTATGGTGAAGGTGATGCTTGGTATGGTGAAGGTGATGCTTGGTATGGTGAAGGTGATGCTTGGTATGGTGAAGGTGATACTTGGTATGGTGAAGGTGATACTTGCTATGGCGGAAGTCGATGCTTGCTATGGTGAAGGTGATGCTTGGTATGGTGAAGGTGATGCTTGGTATGGTGAAGGTGCTGCTTGGTATGGTGAAGGTGATGCTTGGTATGGTGAAGGTGATGCTTGGTATGGTGAAGGTGATGCTTGGTATGGTGAAGGTGATGCTTGGTATGGTGAAGGTGATGCTTGGTATGGTGAAGGTGATGCTTGCTATGGTGGAGGTGATGCTTGCTATGGTGAAGGTGATGCTTGCTATGGTGAAGGTGATTCTTGCTATGGTGAAGGTGATGCTTGCTATGGTTAAGGTGATGCTTGCTATGGTGAAGGTGATGCTTGCTATGGTGAAGGTGATGCTTGCTATGGTGAAGGTGATGCTTGCTATGGTGAAGGTGATGCTTGCTATGGTGAAGGTGATAATTGCTATGGTGAAGGTGATGCTTGCTATGGTGGAGGTGATGCTTGCTATGGTGGAGGTGATGCTTGCTATGGAGGAGGTGATGCTTGGTATGGTGAAGGTGATGCTTGGTATGGTGAAGGTGATGCTTGGTATGGTGAAGGTGATGCTTGGTATGGTGAAGGTGATGCTTGGTATGGTGAAGGTGATACTTGGTATGGTGAAGGTGATACTTGGTATGGTGAAGGTGATACTTGGTATGGTGAAGGTGATGCTTGGTATGGTGAAGGTGATGCTTGGTATGGTGAAGGTGATGCTTCGTATGGTGAAGGTAATGCTTGGTATGGTGAAGGTGATGCTTGGTATGGTGAAGGTGATGCTTGGTATGGTGAAGGTGATGCTTGGTATGGTGAAGGTGATGCTTGTTATGGTGAAGGTGATGCTTGGTATGGTGAAGGTGATGCTTGGTATGGTGAAGGTGATGCTTGGTATGGTGAAGGTGATGCTTGGTATGGTGAAGGTGATGCTTGGTATGGTGAAGGTGATGCTTGGTATGGTGAAGGTGATGCTTGCTATGGTGGAGGTGATGCTTGCTATGGTGGAGGTGATGCTTGCTATGGTGGAGGTGATGCTTGCTATGGTGGAGTTGATGCTTGCTATGGTGGAGGTGATGCTTGCTATGGTGGAGGTGATGCTTGCTATGGTGGAGGTGATGCTTGCTATGGTGGAGGTGATGCTTGCTATGGTGGAGGTGATGCTTGCTATGGTGAAGGTGATGCATGGTATGGTGAAGGTGATGCTTGGTATGGTGAAGGTGTTGCTTGGTATGGTGAAGGTGTTGCTTGGTATGGTGAAGGTGATGCTTGGTATGGTGAAGGTGATGCTTGCTATGGTGGAGGTGATGCTTGCTATGGTGGAGGTGATGCTTGCTATGGTGGAGGTGATGCTTGCTATGGTGGAGGTGATGCTTGCTATGGTGAAGGTGATGCTTGCTATGGTGAAGGTGATGCTTCCTATGGTGAAGGTGATGCTTGCTATGGTGAAGGTGATGCTTGCTATGGTGAAGGTGATGCTTGGTATGGTGAAGGTGATGCTTGGTATGGTGAAGGTGATGCTTGGTATGGTGAAGGTGATGCTTGGTATGGTGAAGGTGATGCTTGGTATGGTGAAGGTGATGCTTGGTATGGTGAAGGTGATGCTTGCTATGGTGAAGGTGATGCTTGCTATGGTGAAGGTGATGCTTGCTATGGTGAAGGTGATGCTTGCTATGGTGGAGGTGATGCTTGCTATGGTGGAGGTGATGCTTGCTATGGTGGAGGTGATGCTTGCTATGGTGAAGGTGATGCTTGCTATGGTGAAGGTGATGCTTGCTATGGTGAAGGTGATGCTTGGTATGGTGAAGGTGATGCTTGGTATGGTGAAGGTGATGCTTGGTATGGTGAAGGTGATGCTTGGTATGGTGAAGGTGATGCTTGGTATGGTGAAGGTGATGCTTGGTATGGTGAAGGTGATGCTTGCTATGGTGAAGGTGATGCTTGGTATGGTGAAGGTGATGCTTGGTATGGTGAAGGTGATGCTTGGTAAGGTGAAGGTGATGCTTGCTATGGTGAAGGTGATGCTTGGTATGGTGAAGGTGATGCTTGGTATGGTGAAGGTGATGCTTGATA